>NW_027185735.1:3037027-3053017 GCF_028583685.1 Petaurus breviceps papuanus
ATAGATAGATAGATAGATAGATAGATAGATAGATAGATAGATAGATACACAGAGAGGCAGAGAGAGAGAAAGAGACAGAGACAAAGAGAGACAGAAAGTGATAGAAAATGGTCCAAAGGGGTAGAATTCTGAATTCTGAATAGACCTGTAAGGTGACACAGAACAAAAATATCTTATGGTTGTTTATAAATAAATTTGCTTTTGTCTTTTTAAAGGCTAGGAAAGAATTTGGTAAGAGTTGTCTCTTGTTTTATGTTTATTTGATTGTTTTTGTTGACAGTTAAAAAGCACACATGATTAGAAATTATACGTTAATAAACAAACTGAAACTTGAATTTTTATTGATGTTACCTAACACATCTGTATGTACACACACTCATAAGTCAGTACCCTCATACTTTAATGACCTATAATTTCATTGCTGTAGGTACTCCCTCCAAGTATATAGATTAGGATCTCTCCAAGTGGTATTTGAGAGGTGCTGTGGCACCAGAATTTATGTCTGTTGATTTAGCTAGTCTTGACTACAGACAAGAAACTTCTTAAAGGGTTTTCCATCTTCATAAGAACTGCTTATAACTTACTGGCATAGCCTTTGAGAACTTGCAGCCACCTCCATACTATTGGAGATACAGCCATTGGATAACATACAGCCACATACATACATTAAACATCAGAAAAGTATTCTAGAAGAGTATGCATATGTATACAGTTCTGAATCCATGTCATATTTTAAAATATTTTATCATGTCATTTTGCCATTCATAGATCTCTGGTTTTGAACAAAATAGTAGATTCAGCGACACATACTATATGAGGAAATTTATTTAAATTGTAAAATTAATTTAATAACAAATTGTAAAACTAATACTTTGTTTTATTTGGTGATGTTCAGAAAGGATAACAGTTATGAAATTTTAAAGAAAGTATGTGTTAAAATGAAGGGAAGAAAAATGCAACAAATAAATTGGAAGTAGTTGGAACCTGATAATTTTACTCAATATGCATGTAATGCAATATTATTACACTATAAGAAACAACAAATATGACAAATTCAAGGAAACATGGGAACAATTAATACATACTGAAGTCAACAGAAGGAAGGAGAAATATATATGACTAAAAAGTAGTCATATTTGTTCATTTGGGGTTTTTTTTTGGTTTTTTGCTTTTTGGAGGGGGGAAGGCAAGGCAATGGGGCTTAAGTGACTTGTCCAAGGTCACATGGCTAGTTTTGTGTTAAGTGTCTAAGGGCAGATTTGAACTCAGGTCCTCCTGACTCGAGGGCCGGTGCTCTATTCACTGTGCCACCTAGCTGCCCCAAGTAGATAATTTTCTAGTTATAATCATCACTATTTGTCCCCCAAGTAGAGGTAAGGAAATGCACTTTTCAACCTTCCTTGGAAAGGTGCAGGTTAAAATTTAACTTTTTTAAAGAAAAAGATTGTTAAAAAATATCTCACTGAAGATATTGTGTGTGGGGGGATGCTTGTATTAGAAAATCATGATTATAGAAAAGGCATCAATAAAAAATTGATTTTAATTAATAAATAAATTTTATAATTCCCCAAATCTCTGCAATGTAGAGACACTTGGGGGAAAGAGGGAAAGCATAGGACCTTAGAGCTCTGGAGAATAGTAGAAGTGGTTTAGTCTAGGTGACTGGAAAAGTCCATTTAATATATTTAGTATTGCAAGTGAAAAGCTAAAAATTATTGAGGAAATTCACTTTCATATTATAAATGAGTTGGGCAAAAACCAAAGCTTATGAAAATAATTTATGAATGCAATGGAATATCATTTCACCATAAAGCACAATAAATATAAGGAGTTCATAGAAACATGGGGAAATATCTATGAACTGACAATGATTAACAGACTCTTCAGTAGTCATACCTGCTCCATTCCACAAATCCTGAACTTTCATCTGTCATAAAAACTCCATTCTCTATCTCCTACTGCCTGTTCTCTTATTCCCACTCCTTTTAAACCAAAGCTTCCCAACAATGAACTTTAAGGCTACCCCATCTTTTCACTGTGCTCTCTGGAATGTGTGATCCACAGGTACCAAACTTACTTTTCATCTTAACTCTTTTCCTTTCCTACTCCTTTCATCTTTTAGCTGTCAATGAAGTTTAACTCCCTTCTGATGACAGTCTTCCCAGACACCCTTTCCGGATCTGGCTGTACTTTATACTCATTCATCTGTTAACTCAATCATCAAGGTTGGGGAGTTGGCATACTCCTTGTTCTCTATCGACCCTTTCAGGATCTCCTATCTATTCCACTCAGTAGCTTCTTTGTTGAGGTTCAGTCAATCTGTACCTCTCACCCAGTTGTAATTCTGATAGCTTTTGTATACTGACCCTCAGGATGTTCCCCTTCTTTCCTCAAAGCATTTAGTGCCTTGTTCACAGACTTTCCTCCTCAAATACTGCCCTGTTACTAGGGGACATTAATTTATATATTGTTATTCCCTCAAACATTGTAACTTCCTTGTTCCTCAGCTTACTCATTTCCCATGATCTCCACTTCACCTCAGCTACATACAGAAATGATTACACTCTTGATCTTGACATCACCCACAAATGCTCCACATCCATGTTTGTGAACTCTGATTACAACATGAAACCCTATTCTTCATCTTCACTGTGACCTTCAGTATCTTAACCCCTTGCTTCTTTCCCAGATCATCCCTGTTTTAACTACACTCCCCTCCTTTTCTACATCTTGACACTTAATGCATTTAGCTAAACTTTATATTATCTTCTTCTCTTGAACCTCTTGCCCCCTTATGCTATTGCTGAACTTTCCCTGCCAAGCTTCATTCTTGGATTACTCCTAACATCTGTTGCCTTCCCTCCTACTCACATAACATCAAAAAACTTTTCTGACTGGATCCAGTACATATTTAGATAACAGAACCTCAACTGGGCCCTTGCTTTTGGAACACAATCTTTTTTTCTTCCAAATGTTTTTATTCTTCTTTAAACCCCTCCATGGTTCATCTTCCCTCACCCTCTTAGCTGAGATCTTGACCCCATATTTCACTGAAAAAAAATTGAGGCCATTCCTCAAGAGTTTTCTCTTTACCTTTTCTTCTCAACTCTATCATCTGTTTGTGCTTCTCTTGCTTTGTTCATATTGGCAGACAATTACTTTACTTTTGAGCTCTTTGCCATGGTAGAACTCTGCTTCCAGAATGGAGAGAGCTATGTCCCAAATCACTGAGGTTTTTGCAGCTGCCAGAGCTATTAGATGGGAGCCCTCTCTACAGCCCCCACACACTCTGGCTCACTGGTAATAGTGAGGACCACCACCCAAGACTGTGATTCAGTTCCAAGTGGTCAAAGCAAGACTGATTATCCTTTGAATGGTCACTTGGTCCCCATACAATCTTCAGGCCATGAGCTCTGGAAGCAGCCACATGGCAGTGGCTACAGCCATCATGCCTCCTCTGCTTCTCACCCTGGGGGATGCAACCTGACCATGCTCCCCCTGTTCCAACAAATATCCACGCTAACCTTTTACTTTGTCTTTGGCATTTGTGGATTCAGAAGTCTAGAAACTGCTACATTGCTGGTGATTCACTCTCATGAATTCTACTCCATCTGCTTCTGGTAAGGGGCCACTCTGGAGTGAAAACCATGGCTCAGTCAGGATTGTGTTTGGCTCCCAGCACGCTGTAATGGACCCTTCCTGCCAGCCTGCTGGGCTTCCTTCAGTGAGATATTTGTTTCCCTTTGTCACTTTGTGGATTATGTAGCTCTAAAGCTTCTTTGGAGTAATTTTTTACATGTATTGGAGCTGGTGGAAGCCAGAGACATGTGGAAGTCCTCTTTTGACTTTTCTGTCTTCTATTTCCTCATTTCTTATAATACATTATCTCAATATACCACAACTTCTTCAGCCATATCTAAATTGATATGTATTCCCTTAGCTTCCAGGGTTTTTTTTTTTCTACCACAAACATAGGCTGCTATAAAAATTCAGCATAGAAATTCCAGTCTTTTAGGTTAATTTGCTGTTAATGAATAATTCGCAAAATGATCAAGATTAAGTATTTTTTCTAGGTTGTAGAGATGGGATGAAAAGGTCCATTTTTCTATTGCCACTCTGACCACCATAATTATTGTCTTTTTACCTCTTTTGTGAATTATTACATTAGCTTTCTAACTGATACATTTTACACTCCACTGACAGATCAATCTTCCTAAAGTTCTGCTTATGCTATTTCCTTATTAAAAAACTTCACTAATTTCATTGCTTCTTAAATTGAAACTTAAATTTGGAATTCAAGGGCTCAAAGAAGATAGCTCTAATGAACTTTTCTTGCTCCATTTCTTACTACATCTCTACCTATACAGTTGTTTATTTTTTGCTTTGAAGAGGACCAATGATATTGGGTGATATCTTCACTTGATTGTAAATTGAATTTAAGCAAGGCAGAGTTGCATAAATTTATTAGCCTCACTCTCTTTTCCAGAATCAAGACAAAAGTTAGGATGACTGGAGATGGCCGAGGATACAGTGGATAATTTTGATGTCTTTGATGTCTGATCCACAGTAAGTGCTCCACAGTACCTGCTTTAATGCCCTTCATGACAATTGGCACCAGTTGTTCTCATTTGTCCATTCTGCCAGGGAAAGTCTTCACATGCTTGGGGTAGACATTACCCTAACACTGATGGGTTTTAGATTTGTTGTCTACATACTCTAGAGAAAAGCAAAATGACATTAGTAGAAAAGAGTACTAGACTTGAAATCTAAAAATAACTCAATCTGAATCCTACCTTGGATATTTTATTAATTTATGATCTTATGTAATTTCATTTCTGCACCTTTATCTTCTAATTTATAAAAAAATAATAATCTTTGCAAAACTTACTAAATGAGGTGGGGAGGAAAATGCTTTGCAAACTCTATAGTATTGTATAGGTATCAATTTTTATTAGCTAAATTAGTCACTATTCTCCAAATAATTCCCACACTTTCTAACCTTTATGATTTTGCTCACGCCATTTCCTCTGGCTGGAATGACATAATACATATATGACTGAAAATCCTACCTGTCTTTTCAGGCTCATATCAAGAGGTCATAAAGTTTTATCTGAAATTCTAACAGGAAAGAATTACTCTATCTTTGAACTCCCATGACACACTATGATTCTCCTAGGGCAAGTCTCACATACTACTTTGATTGTTGAACAACAAACTCAGCAGATAGATTGAATAGAAGGGCACTACCTGCCCTAGGTTCTATGGGCAATACTCAATTGGATCTATTATTCTTGTTTATATTCTCTTATAAATTTCCCAAAGATAGTAATATACTGGAAGTCTCCCTCAGTTTCTCTATTATGGCTGTAAATGGAGTACTTTGACTGCACACCCATCATTCCTCACCATTGGCATGTGACTAACCTATTGTTTTCCTATCATTCAATTTCTTGATTTTTAAAAAATTTCTATTCTTCTCTGACATTTCGCATTGGTTAGATACTATGGCCTACACATACCTACCATGTGCCTTTCCATTGTTCTTTGGAGAATGTTTTATTCTATGTTTTGTTCACATATAGCAAAACTGGAAGAATGTTGTTATTAAAAACATGGACCTCTGCTTTTATGGATTTGGGGGCTATTAAAAGTTTTGTAGGGGTGGCCAGGTGGCTCAGCGAGTAAGAGCACCGGCTCCAGTGTCAGGAAGACCTGGATCAAATCTGGGCTCAGATACTCAGCACCACACCCAGAAATAATAACTGGCTGTGTAACCTTGAGCAAGTTACTTAACCCCAATTGCTTAAAAAAAAAGGTTTTGTAATGTAGGCAATCCAGCTTCAAAATACCTTCTCCAGCTTTACTTTAGGCCCAATTCATCATCCATCTATACTATATGTCATGGATATACACATTGATGGACAAGCATCATAGGTAGTTCATTCAAATGCATAATATAAACTGGGCAAAAACTATTTGTCGTCCATATGGTCTTTCCTATGTGGATGATAAGATCGAAACTCTTTTAAGTGGTTATGAATCTCTTTAAGGAGACTCTGCAGATCTAGGTGTTGATGCAATCACCACAATGTCATTTATGAGTAGGTATATCTGGAAAACTTCACCATCCCTAAGAAATATCTCTTTAGTTTTGAATTCTGTATTGAATCTTCTCCATCAGAGTGGTGAATACCTTTGGTGAGCATATATCTCATCTTTATTCTTCACTTGATCCTAATGACTGGAGAATCAATTAACAGAATGATTTTGTACGAAATAAAAGGATTTTTTATATAATCAATAAATAAGCATAGTGGGACCTTTTATTCCATACATCTTTCAGTAAATTGTGAAATTGTAAGGATACTGGTGCAAAGCTGAATATCAAAGGCAAATAAATTCCTTTGATTTGTATATAGCTGTTCTTCATGAACTTTTTGCATAAATGAGAGAGTAGGGATATAGGTAAATAATTATTGATATTCTCTAAGATACATTTTTGGGGGTATTAATGAGGTCTGAGATTCCCCCTCCCCCCAAAAAAAACTCCACAACTTTGATATTTTCTTCTCATTTTGTATACATCCATCAATGTGCTCACAATTGTTTCCTCCATAGATTTTTCTCTCAAATCATTCTTTCCCACATGTTTTCTCTTTGGTGTCATTCCTACCTCTTCTCAAAGTACATATAGAACTATATTATGTTAGAGTACAAAAGGTTCCATTGCTCTTGGTGAAAAATTCATTTAAAAATAATGTTTCCCCATATTTGTTCTACCTTTTGTTTTTGGGTTTTCAACCTTTAAGATGCCTTTGGGATATCTTTGCTTAGTTGTTTGTCTTACCAAGCTTTTTAAAAACTGATTTTATTCTCCACTTGTTCTCCGTGCTTTATAAGAAACCATGAGTTTATTATAGTTTACCATCCTTCTTTTGTAAAATCTTGCAGAGTAGTTTTAACTCAGTTTAACCTTTTGTAGCAATCTTTATCTAGCAAGTCAGCTGTGGTAGCAATTAACTCACACTGGTAAAACTTCTTTATAAAACTATTATAATTGGTATCAATATTTCTGCTATTCATTTCCCTTTTTGATCATCAATTATTTATTTAAATAGTTTAGGATCTAGTTGTTTGAATTGTATGCCACATATTTTTTCTCATTAATTTTGTTTCTTCTTGTCATTTGCTAATCCTTATCTTAGCTCTAAGAAGCTAAGGGTCAGACTATATGCAGACAGTGAATTCAAGAATAAAACCTATATTAATAACACATTTTTCCTACCTGTAAAATATAGTCCATTTGTTTTTTTCTTCTTTTTTAGAGTTTCCAGATTATCATCTGTGACTGCTTTATTTATACTTTTTTATTACTGAAACCTAAATACACAATAAGAAAAAAAGCTATTATAAACTTAAATACAAAATAAAAAAAGAAAAAAAGCAAAAAAGCAAATCATGTTCACAGCAGAGCATAAGAGCATATTCAAAATATACAGCAACAAGTTTCCATTTCAAGAAAATCTATAAAATAAATACTATGTGTTGTGTTGAAAGCTATCCTTTTCTTTGCTTCCTTGTTAGTTTTCTTTTAATTTATTTTTTTTTAAAGCAATCGGGGTTAAGTAACTTGCTCAAGGTTACTTAAGGCCAGTTATTTCTGGGTGGGTAATAAGTGTCTGAGCCCGGATTCGATCCACATGTCATCCCGACACTGGAGCCGGTGCTCTTACTCGCTGTGCTACCTGGCCACCCCATTTTCTTTTGATTTCTGCTGCACACTTTTTACTTTGTTCTTTTTCCTCCTTCCTCCCCTCAACCCCAAGAAGGCTACAATTAATAGTGGATGTATTCATATATAGACATAAATATTAGTTGAATATTTACACATACATACATAGACAAATACTTCCCCTAGGAAATTCTACTTCTGATCTTCACTTTTATGTTTGTGTATGTCTCTTATATCCTGTCCCTCCTAAATCTTCTACTCTACTTCTATATGATACCTTTCCCACCTATTGTTTAACTTACAACCCACTTCAAGGATCCCTCCCTTGCCCCCCCCATTCCCATTAATCTAAACACCTTTTTATGTCCCCCTTAATCTATTCCCTCTAGAGATCCTCATTATCCTCTTAACATTTTATTTCTTTATGAATCCAGAAGACTTTTATACCCTTCTTTCTCTCTTTCTCTATCTCTCTATCTCCACACACTCATACACACACATTTATATATGTATGTATGTATGTATTGTTCCCTCTTGAACCCATTTCCAATGAAAATAGATTTCCAGAACTAACAGCCTTCCTCCCCCATCTAATTCCTCTGTTTCAGTCCTTCCTCTCACACCTCATTTGTGTAAGATAATTACCCTTTTTAGCTATTGCTAAATGGTTTTACTTTTTAAAATTCATATTATACTCAGGTTTACCCCAATCTTTCTTACAAACTACCCAAGTATTAGTAACAATCTTAGACATACATTTTACATTTTAGATACATGAAAGGTAAGCAGTCTGTCCTTATTTAACACCTTGTAATTAGTCTTTGATATGTGCCTTCTATTTCTCTTGGTTCTTGTATGTCAAATCTTCTATTAAGTTCAAGTTGTGTTTTTTTTTTTTACAAAGTCCTGAAAGTCTGACTGTTCTTTAACATCTGTTTGTTTATTTTTGTTTGTTTTTCCATTCAGAATATGCTTAGCTTTTCTGGGTATATTTTGGTTGGAAGCCTAGTTCTTTTTCACTTCCATATATAATGTTCCAAGACCTGTGATCTTTTATTGTCACCCATGCTAGGTCTTGTGTGATTTTAATTGTGGCACCACAATATTTAATTTTTTTTCCCTTGTTGCTCATTATATTTCATTTCTGAGCTGGGGGTTTCAGAATTTAACTATAATACTCCTTTGGATTTCCCTCATAGGATCACTTTCAGGTAGTGATCAATGGATTTTTTTCTATTTCTACTTTTCTTCTTGTTCTAATGCTTCAGGACAATTTTCTTTAACTATTTCTTATATTAATACATCAATATTCTTTTTATTATAGTTTTCAGGTTGTCTCATTATTCTTTTTTTGCCTTTTTAAGAGGGCAATTGGAGGTAAATGACTTGCCCAAGGCCACACAATTTTTGTGTTAAGTGTCTGAGGCTGGATTTGAACTCAGGTCTTCCTGACTCCAAGGTCAGTGCTCTCTTCACTGCACCACCTAGTCACCTCTGTCTGATTATTCTTATGGTTTTTTTTTCTTGATCTGTTCTCCAGATCAGTTTTTTTTGTGAGATGTTTTACATTCTCTTCTATTTTAAGTTATTTATATTTTGTTTTATTGTTTCTTGATTTCTTATAACTCCACTGATTTCCCCTACACAATTCTGATTTTCAAAGAGTCATTTTCTTCCTGAAGGCTCTGCTTCTCCTTTTCTAATTGATTGACTTTCTTTTCATAATCTTTTTGTTTTTCTTGTATTGTTCTTTTTGTTTGTTTGTTTCTAAATCTCATTTGATTTTTAAAGTCTTTTTAAAGTCTTTCTATGAATTCTTTTTGAGCAAATGACTACTTGATATTACTCTTTGGGATAGAAGAGGATTTCTTTGCTTCAGTATCCTCCTCTGAAGATGAATACTAGTCTTCTCTATTCCCATAGTAACTCTACACGGTAGTAATTTTTCCCTTTTACCTGATCATTCTTTTTTTAAAATTAAATTTTATGTTTATTTCTAGTTTACATCATTCATTTCCACAAGATTTTGAGTTACAAAGCTCCTCCCCTTCTTTCCCCTACCCCCCCCACTTCAAAACATCAATACCATTGTGTACCACCTCCTCCAATCTGTCTCACCTATATCCTCCCCCATACCACCTCTGACTTTACAGTAGGGCAAGATGGATCTCTATACCTCAGTACCTGTATATCTTATTTCCCAGTTTTGTGTAAAATAATGATGATGATGATAATATTTTTAGAAACATTTTAAACAATTGATTTTAAAACTTAGAATTCCAGATTCTTTCTCTTCCTCCCTCATCACTCACCCTTACTGGGAAGATAAGCAATTCAATGTATATTGTACATGTGTGGCTATGCAAAACATTTCCATAGTGGATATATTGTGAAAGACTGACTATATTTCCCTCTATCCTATCCTGACCCCCACTTGTTCTATAGAAGCATGACCTTCCCTAGGCTCCAGCTTCCATCTTCCCCAATCCATGTAAAAAGGGGACTCTAAACAAACTTTGTAGCTGCAGAACCCACAAGATGACACAGAGAAGCTAACCTCCTGCTGAGGACAACCTTGGAGGCCAGCAGGAATCGGCCAGCACAGTGCTCTGGGAGTCGAGCCCAGCCCCACACCCAGGCTTTAGCCCCAGTACTGACCTGACCAACAGCCTGCTGGAGGGACTACAGATCAGCAGCAGCTGTGGCCGTTTCCAGATTTATCAACACATAGATGCAAAGGAGAAAGTGAGAGGTCAGTGCAGTTTGGACTTTGGGACCCAGTAAGTGGGAGTGTGTGGCTTTTGCCCCCTGGGCAAGAAGCCAGTGAGATGCCCACACAGCCATCCAGCACCACGTGGCAGGTTCAGCTCCTGGCCTGCAGAGTGTAGGGGGACCAAGCACCAGTTTGAGGGGTAATCACTCTTGCTTTCACCTTCTTGTATCTATATTGCAGTCTAGGGTGGAGGTCCTGGGGTGTGTGTACAGCTTGCCAGAGTGTGTGGAGACCTCAGAGAGAGCACGCATCTAATACCTCCAGCAACTGAGAAAACCCCAGCGTTTGGGACAAAAGCTCCCCTGCCTGGTGACAGAGTCCTACTGTGGAAAAAAGCCCAGGGGTCAAGTGACTGAGGGGTGACATACCAGGCAAAAGCAGACAGAAGACTCCAACATTGCACTCCTATTTTGGGGACAAAAAGGAGCAAAGCATGGAACAGGAGAAAGACAGTGAAGTAAGAACTCCTGCTCCAAAAGCTTCTAAGGAAAATACAAGCTGGTTACAGGCCATAGAGAACCTTAAGAAGCAGATAAGAGAAGTGGAGGAAAAATTGGGAAGAGAAATGAGAACAATGCAAGAAAATTATGAAATGAGAGTCAACAGCTTGACTGAGGAAAATAATACCTTAAAAAACAGACTGACTCAAATGGCAAAAGAGGCTCAAAAAGGCAATGGGGAGAAGAATGCCTTAAAAAGCCAAATTTTCCAGATGGAAAAAGAATCTCAAAAGCTCAATGAGGAGAATCATTGCTTCAGAATTAGATTGGAGCAAATGGAAGCTAATGACTTGATGAGAAATAGAAGCAGAGAATAGAACAAGTGGGAGGTGGGATAGGAGGGATGGAAATATAGTCAGTCTTTTACAATATATCTACTATGTTATTGTTTTGCCCTAGCCACATATGCACAACCTATACTGAACTGCTTATCTTCCCAGTAAGGGTTGGTGACAAGGGAGGAAGGGAATGAATCTGAATTCAAAGTTTTAAAATCAAATACTAATGTATATACATATATATATATATATATATATATATATATACTATTATTAATACTATTTTACATGTAATTGGGAAATAAGATATACAGGTACTGGAGCATAGAGATCCACTGGAATAGTCTAAAGGGGTATGGGAGAAAATATGGGAGAGAGCAGATTGGAGGAGGGGATATCCTGTGGGACTGCTCTTTTGGGGCGGTGGGTAGGGGAAAAATGGGGAGAAAATTTGTAATTCAAAATCTGGTGGAAATGAGTGATGTAAATCAGAAGTTAATAAAGCATTTGAAAAACAAAGAATGCTTGAAAGTTCTCTATTTCATTGAATTACAATAATTTCCCCTGAAACATGATACTTAAGTTTTGCTGGTTAGGTAATTCTTGGTTTTAATCCCAGCTCCTTTGACCTCCAGAATATCATATTCTAAGCCTTTCGATTCCGCTGTGTAGAAGTTGCCAGATCCTGTGTTATCCTGATTGTGTTTCCACAATACTCAAATTCTTTCTTCTTGGCTGATTGTAAGATTTTTCTACTTGATCTGGGAATTCCAGAACCTTGTTATAATATTCCTATGAGTTTTCTTTTGGGTATCTTTTTCAAGAGGTGATTAGTGGATTCTTTCAACCTCTATTTTGCCCTCTGATTCTAAACCATCAGGGCAATTTTCCTTGATAATTTCTTGAAGGATGATTTGTAGGTTCTTATTTTGATCATAGCTTTCAGGTAGTCAAATAAGTTTTAAATTCTCTCTCCTGCATCTATTTTCCAGGTCAGTGGTTTTCCCCATGAGATATTTTATGTTGCCTTCTATTTTTTCATTTGTTTGGTTCATCTTGATTTCTCATAAAATCATTAGCTTCCATTTGCTGCAATCCAATTCTGAAGGAATTATTCTCTTCAGTGAGCTTTTGAGATTCTTTCTCCATCTGGCAAATTCAGCTTTTTAAAGAATTCTCATCATTGGATTTTTGAGCCTCTTTTGCCATTTGAGTTAGTCTATTTTTAAAGTTTAATTTTCTTCAGTGAGATTGTTGACTCTCATTTTATGATTTACTTGCATCATTCTCATTTCTCTTCCAAATTTTTCCTCCATTTCTCTTGTTTTGTTTTCAAAATCCTTTTGAAGCTCCTCTATGGCCTGTAACCAATTCATATTTTTCTTGGAAGCTTTTGGTGCAGGAGTTCTGACTTCACTGTCTTCCTCCAGTTGCATGCTTTGATTCCTTTTTTCCCCAAAAAACGGAATCCAAAGTCAGATTGCTGTACTTGCTATGCTTCTTTTGTTTGGTCATGCTGCCACTCAATTACTTGACTTTTGAGCTTTTTGCCACAGTAGAACACTGCTTCTGAAGAGGAGAGAATTTTCCCAATTCAATGGGTTTTTCACAGCTGCCAGAGTTACTAGTTGGGTGCCCTTTCAGAAGCCTTCACTGGATCTGGCACACTGATCATGCACCCTAAGACCCCCACCCTAGAGAGCAATCCAGAATCCGAGCAGGTTCAACCAAGAGTAATTACCCCTCTGACTGGTTGTTTGGTCCCCCTACAATCTGCAGACCAGGTGCTCTGAAGCAGCCAAGTGGCTACACGGCCACCGTGCCTCAGCCACTTCTCACTCCAGGGGCAAAGGCCATTCTGCACTCCAGGACTCCCTGTACCCAAAGTCTATGCTGACCTTTCAATTTGTCTTTGGCTTTTATGGGTTGATAATTCTGGAAACTGCCTCAGTTTCTGGTGATCTACTCTCCCAAAGTCTCTCCAGCAGGGTCTGGTTGGGCCAGCCATAGACTTACGCGGGGCTGGGCTCATCCTCCAGCATACTGCATTGGATCCTTGCTGCCGTCCTGGTGGGTTGTCTTCAGCAGGAGGTTTGTTTCTCTCTGTCACTTTGTGGGCACTGTAGCCCTAAAGTTTGTTTAGAGTCATTTTTTGTAGGTATTTGAGGTGGTTATGGAGGGAGAATATGGAGTTTTCCTGCTTCTACTCTGCCATCTTGGCTCCACCCCCTGTGTATTCTTTTTAATTTGTAGTAGCTTAGTTTTTATAATTACCTCTAGTACTGGGGTATGTGGGATGGTGCCCCAAGCATCAGATCACCTTCAATTCTCCCCTCCAGCCTGGAAATGGAACCAAGACTTCCAACTTCCTTTAAGTGCCCCAGCCAGCAGATTCCCTGCTCCACTGCTTCTGCAGTCACTAGTCATGTGCTTATTGTTTCTTGTTCTCACTGGTGTTTCCACAGCACAGTTAAGTCTGGTATTCCTTGTGAGCAGAGGTTCCCTTGATCTTCCTCAGCTCAGATTTCCAAGACTGCTGACTTTCTCCAGAATAAAGGTTCCTGTGGTTGGGACAGAGCCAGTCTTCCAACCCAGCTAACCCCAGGGCTTAAAGCTTGTTGTTTAAGTGGACCTATGACATAGCCTGAAGGTGTTTACTCTTCACAGGGACCAAACCTAATCCTGGGACTTTTCTTCAGACATTCTCTAATTGTCCCAGGATGCCACCTATTCTGCCCCTACTATTATTTATTTTTAGTACTAAGTATTCACCCTGACATACTATTTCATTTTTTTTTTTTTTGTGCAGGAAAATATTGAGAGCTTGGAACTTTTTACCTCCACTGCCATCTTCCCAGAATCCTTTCTCTTTTTTCTGATGTTATTTTTTTTTGTTCACCACATTTAGCCCCTAGGAATTATTTTCTTGAAAAAAGTATTCATAATATTAAGGCATAAGGTCTCATTTCAACCTGCAAATATTTGGCATTTTTCATTCCTTCTTCCTAATCCTTGCTTTTCCTTACATTTTTATTCATCCTCATTTTTTTCCCCAATTTTGCATTGAGGTCCTCAAGTATTATAATGTATACTTGATACCAAGAACTTATATGTGATGCAAATATGAAAAAAAATACAAGCTCTTTCTTTAAGGAGGTTGTAAAGTCAGGGTGAGATGAAAGATAGGCCACTAGAATATGATGGAATATGATCATTAAAAATCAAAGGTCCATAGTGCTATGAGAAAGTTGATGAGGGAGAGATCACCTTTAACTGGGAGAGGTTAGGGAACACTTCATGGGAAAATTGGCCATTGAGTTGAACCATGAAGGGAGTTAGTTTATAGTGTGACAATTGAGTTTGGATTTGATATACCCTCCCTGGTACTGTGAGGCATTAACAAACCACATATGGCTCATGGCTCTGCTTTCTGTAACCCACAGGTAAGAAGTCTGACATTTAATTACCCAATTAATCACTTACATAGCATAGTACTTAATTCTATCACCAGGTGGTCAAAGGGGAAATGAGAGTGAGGGAAGGAAATTACTTCCTGACATGAGAGATAATATGGGCACAGGGACAATAGAGTACAAGGCGATAATGGGAGACAGTTATTAGTCAAATTATGTTGAAATGTAGAGTATGTCAAAGGGAACAGTTAATCTAAGGTTGGAAATGTAATCAAAGTGTCTTGAGAGCTTAGATAAGTAATGTGTATTTTATTCACTAGTCAGTGGGAGCCATTGAAAGTTTTTGAGTAGAAGAAAGATGTAATGATATATGATCAGTTCTTTGGGAAGATGACATGGGCAATAGGATGAATAAAAGAGGGAAGAGACTGAAAGCAGGAAGATAGATGAGATGGTAATCTGAATTAAGGTAGTTGCAGTGGTAGTGGGAAGGAAAGATCAGATCTGAGCAGCACCTCAGATGTAAAATCAACAGGACTTGGTGGTGTGGAGTATGAACGAGAGGAAGTGTCAAAAGTGACTGATTTTTGAGCCTTAGTGTTTGGAAGAATAGTGATGCCATTAAAAGAAATAGAGAAGCTAGGAGTAGGAAAAGATTTCAGGAGGAAGATGACTAATTCAGTGTTGACCTTGTTGAGTTTGAGGTACTGAACAGGTGACTGGAAAGTTAAGTCTGAAGCAAGGATTGTGAAGAGGTTCATTTGGAAGTGATCTCTATGTAGATAAATAATTGAAGTTGTGGGAGTGGAATTAAATCACCAAGGAAGTAGAGCTTTGAGAGACAACCTTGTTTAAAGAGAGATGATGTCAACAACAACAAAAAAATATTCAGAGAAGTACAAGGAAATTAATGAGAATAAAGTGGCAAACAAGATAGATAGAAGACAATAGAGGAGATCATCATGAAGAAGGGGATAATCATTAAGGCCTTGGGTACCAGAAGGAGGAGAGAGGGCAAAGAAACAACAAATAAAATGTCTGAGAAGCGCCTAAGTGCAACTTCTGAATACCAAAGGAATTTGACTAATTCATCCTTATCTAAATTAGTCATGATTAGCATATTCAAAAGTTCCTGAGGTATAATTATTCTGCTTTGGCACTTCTGCAAAGAACTTCAGCTCCTCATATTCAATATGTTGCTCCAGGGACAACTGCAATATTTCATTTCCCAAGAGAAAGAAACTAGAGAAGGAAGGAAGGAAGGAAGGAAGGAAGGAAGGAAGGAAGGAAGGAA
>NW_027185735.1:3053027-3055247 GCF_028583685.1 Petaurus breviceps papuanus
GAAGGAAGGAAGGAAGGAAGGAAGGAAGGAAGGAAGGAAGGAAGGAAAAGAAAAAGAAAAAGATTGAGGCCTAGATTATCATATCTTCTTGAAGTGTGTGTGTGTGTGTGTGTGTGTGTGTGTGTGTGTGTGTGATACTGATGGTCTATATAGCATTATTTTTTTTAAAAGCAATGGGGGCTAAGTAACTTGCTCAAGTTTACACAGCCAAGTGTTTCTGGGTGGGTGCTAAGTGTCTGAGCCCTGATTTGATTCCCAGATCATCCCAACAGTGGAGCCGGTGCTCTTACTCGCTGTGCTACCTGGCCGCCCCTCTATATAGCATTATTAAATTCAAGATAAGGACAAACTTTTCTGGAGGTATACCTCCATTCCTTGAATAGTCTTGTAAAGAGGTCAGCATTTTTATTATAGTGGTGGTGATAGAAGCCAGAATGCCGGGGGGGGGGGGTGGTGAAAACTGAATAGGTGTTGAAGTGAAGGTAACAAGTACAAATTATTCTTTCTAGAGTTTAGTAATAAAAGATAGATAGGATAATGTCTTGCAGTGCATAACAAAAGTAAGAAAAGGCTTTTATAGGATGGGGAAATGTATGCCTATTTGTAGGTTGAGGGAAAGGAAATGGTAGAGTGGAAGAGACAGGATATTCATGAGAGAGCATATTATTGATGGAGTAAGGTCACAAAAAGGACGTGAAGCTATCAGGTAAAAAGCAAGAAATCTTAGTAAGAAAGATGGTCGTGTTTTCTTCTCAGAATTGAATCAACAAGGACAAAATGGTTGAATATATTTATGAAACTGTCTGAGTAGAGTTAAAGGAGTTCATGTAAATCCAGATCTTTTCAGTGATTTAGTTCAGGTAGGAATGAAGTCATCTGAATATAGTGAGGTAGGAGGTAGAATTCATTAGTTAAGGAGAAGACAGAAGACTGAAGTAACTACCATGGAGAATGTCATAGGCAATGAGAGTTAAAAAGGATTTCTCAGTAACAGTAAAGATTCAATTGAGTTTTGATAGTATAAATATATATATATATATATATATATATATATATATATATATATATATATATATATATATACACTCCAGTTAGCAAAGGACTTCAATGAGTGCTTTGCTTCTTGGGAACAGAAGCAGAGGAGGCAGATGGGAGGAGTTACTTAAGTTTGAGAGTTACTAAAACATGAAGAGTAGAAGGGGAAGATAAGTCAAGGACAAGAGCAGAAAAATTGTAGTGGAGATTTCTGTCTACTCTACAGCAGCCCTCGCAGTAGACTAGGTGACTCTTGGCAAAGATTTGACCTTTTGCTGTTTCATCAATTTCCTTATTCTCACCACAAGTATGAGGTCAAGGAGGGTAGGAAATGGTTTCTCTGCCCTAGATGAAAGTCTTGGGCTTCGAAACTTCCTTTCCTTCTGTCCTGAGGTGGACTAAGCCTGTCTGACTCTACTTATTTTGGCTTAGACTTGAATTTTAAAAGATAGAGTACCCTAGTGGAGTGATAGATGAGTTCCACCAAGAATGTTGAGATTCCTTCCTACATGAAGCTAAATGAGCATTCCCTAGTCCTGGTAGTCTACCATGGCTTGACTTTTTCTGGGCTATTTTGGCGGGAGGGTGGAGGTACACATTGAATTGTACACAAGGGATTAGGAACTGAGGGAAGAGTGGTTAATAGTTGGTTCTATCCACACTTTTTATGGCTTCCTGCATTCACTTTCATAAACACCTCTCCCATTCAGGAGGCTTCCAGAATGTCTTTAAGAAGGCTCTTTCCCTGATCAACTTCCATTAGTCTGTTTTGCCTATAGTAGGGAAGGATGACAGGGCAGCTAAATGAAAAACTCCATCACAGGCTCCATGTGATTACATTCAGCCTATTAGGGGGCAGAGTTTATTTTCAAAGCAGGGGAGGTCTTCAAACTCCCCCCTAGGTGTATTCAGGGGCAGGAAATAACTTCAAATTCCCATTCCCTTTGCACCACCCTCAACCCAAGTTAGATGGCTTCTGTTAGTTTCCTGCCAAAAATACAGGATATAGTCAATATACCCTAGGAAGATTTAATTGGATGCCCATCTCTACGTATTTGGCCCCATAGTTCAGCCCCAAAGAGAGGAAATTCTTTTTTTTTTTTTGGTCTTTATTAATTTGTTTACTTTTAGTTTACAAGATTAATTGCCACAATTCCTTGAGTTTCAAATTTTCTCTCCCTCCCC
>NW_027185735.1:3055347-3095054 GCF_028583685.1 Petaurus breviceps papuanus
ATGGCAGCATACAATGAAGTATACTATCTGCAAATGCTTTCATATTAGGCATTAGTCAGGTTATAAAGAAGTATTTTAACGGATGAAATGAAGAATGGGAAAGAGGAAACAAAACCAAACAAGAAAACGAAAAAAGGGCAGGTAGTTTGCTTCAATCTGGGTTCAATCTCAGTTCATTCTCTGGATGTAAACATCTCTCTCTATCATGAGTCTTTTGGGGTTGACTTATGACTCTGGATTGCTGAGAAGAGTCCAGTTTATCAAAGTTGGTCATCACACATACGTTGTGTCTGTAATGGTGTACAAATTCCTCCTGCCTCTACTCTTCTCACTCAGCATCAGTTCACATAAGCCTGTCAAGGTAAATATGAAGTCCATCTGCTCCTTGTTTCTTATTGCACAATAGTATTCCATAACATGCATATACCACAACTTGTTCAGCCATTCCCCAATTGATGGGCACCCCCTTAATTTTCAATTCTTTGCTATCACAAAAAGAGCTATTATAAATATTTTGTACCTATGGGTCTTTTTCCCACTTCTATGATCTCTTTGTGATACAACCCCAGAAGTGGTATTTCTGGGTCAAAGGGTATGACACTATTTAAAGCCCTTTGCGAATAATTCCAGATTGCTTTCCAGAATGGTTTGATCAGTTCACAACTCCACCAGCAATGCATTAGTGTTCCAAAATTAGTGTTCCAACTCTTCTCCAGCATTTGTCATTTTCCTGTTTTGTCATTTAGCCAATCTGACTGGTGAGATGTGGTACCTCAGAGTTCTTTTGATTTGTATTTCTCTGATCAATAGTGATTTAGAGCATTTTTTCATATGCTTATAAATATCTTCAATTTCTTCCTCTGTAAACTGCCTGTTCATATCCTTTGACCATTTATCAATTGGGGAATGACTTGTATTCTTATAGATTTGACTCAGTTCTCTGTATATTTTAGAAATGAGGCCTTTATCAGTGACATAGGTTGTAAAAATTCTTTCTCAATTTTCCACTTCCCTCCTAATCCTGGTTACATTGGCTTTGTTTGTACAGAAGCTTTTCAATTTAATTTAATCAAAATTTCCCATTTTGTATTTTATAATGCCCTCTAATTCTTGTTTGTTCATAAAGTCTTCCCCTCTCCACAAATATTACAGGTAAACTATCCCTTGCTTTCCCAGATTGCTTAGAGTATCAGCCTTTATAGCTAGATCATGCACCCATTTAGACTTGATTTTTATTTACAGTACTAGATAATGATCTATGCCCAGTTTCTGCCATACTATATTCCAGTTTTCTAAGCAGTTTTTTTTTATCAAATAGTGAGATCTTATCCCCAAAACTGGGATCTTTGGGTTTATCAAACAGTAGATTACCACAGTCATTCACTGCTGAGTCTCATGTACCCAAACTATTCCATTCATCCACTACTGTATTCCTCAGCCAGTACCAAGTACATTTGAAGAGTGATGCTTTATAGTACAAATTAAAATCTGGTATAGCTAGTCCAACCATCCCTACCATTTCTTTTCATTAATTCGCTTGATATTCTGGACCTTTTGTTCTTCCAAATGAATTTTGTTACTATTTTTTCTAGCTCTATAAGGTAGCTTTTTTTTTTAAAGCAATTGGGGTTAAGTAACTTGCTTAAGGTTACATGGCCAGATGTTTCTGGGTGGGTGCTGTCTGAGCCCAGATAGGATCCCCAGGTCATCCCGACAATGGAGTCAATGTTCTTACTTGCTGTGCTACCTGGCCACCCCTATAAGGCAGTTTTTTGGTAAACTGATTGGTATGGCACTCAATATATAATTTAATTTAGGTAAAATTGTCATTTTTATTTTATTAGTTTGACACAGCCATGAGCAATTGATGTCTTTCCAATTAGTTACATCTGACTTTATTTGTCTGAAAAGTGTTTTGTAGTTGTGTTCATATAGGTCTTGGGTTTGTTTTGGCAGGTATATGCCCAAATATTTTATAATGTCTACAGTAACTTTAAATGGGTTTTCTCTTTATATCTCTTGCTGTTGAATTTCATTAGAAGTATATAGGAATACCAAGGATTTATGTGGGTTTATTTTATATCCTACAAATTTGCCCAATTTATTTATTGTCTCAAGTAGTTTTTGACTTGAATCTCTAGGATTTTCTAAGTATATCATCATATCATATGTGAAGTGTGATAGCTTAGTCTCTTCTTGGCCTAATTTGATTCCTTTGATTTCTTTTTCTTCTCTAATTGCTACTGCTAACATTTCTAGTACCAGATTGAATAAGATAGTGGATATCCTTGTTTCACCCCTGATCTTATTGGAAATGCTTCTAGCTTCTCCCCATTACATATAATACTTGCTGATGGCTTTAAATAGATGCTACCTATTATTTTAAGGAAGGCTCCATTTCCTCCTATAACCTCTTGTCTTTTTAATAGGAATGAATGTAGTATTCTTTCAAAAGCCTTTTCTGCATCTATTGAGATAATCATGTTGTTTTTGCTAGTTTTATTGTTGATATGATCAATTGCACCAGTGGTTTTCCTAATATTAAACCATACTTGCATTCCTGGAATAAATCCTACCTGATCAAAGTATATTATTTATATAATATAAATAATATATATATTATAATATATATACAATATATATTATATAAATATATATATATATATATATATATCTTGAAATAAGTTGATGTAGCCTTTTTGCTAATATTTTATTTAAAATTTTTGCATCTATATTCATGAGGGAGATTGGTCTATAATTTTCTTTCTCTGTTATATCTCTTCCTGATTTAGGTATTGGTACCATATTTGTGTCATAAAAAGAATTTGGTAGGACTACTTCACTAATTTTCCCAAATAGTTTGTAGAGTGTTGGAATCAATTTTTCTTTAAATGTTTGATAGAATTCACTAGTAAATTCATCTGGCCTGTAGATTTTTTCCTAGGGACTTCACTGATGACTTGTTCAATTTCCTTTTCTGAGATGGGGTTATTTAAGTAATTTACTTCCTCTTCAGTTAATTTGGGCAACCTATATTTTTGTAAATATTCATCCATTTCACTAGATTGTCAAATTTATGTGTATAGAACTGGGCAAAATAATTCCTAATTATTGTTTCAATTTCCTCTTCAATTGTGGTAGGTTCACCCTTTTCATTTTTGATACTCATAATTTGGTTTTCTTCTTTCTTTTTTTTATCATATTGACTAAATGTCTATCAATTTTACTGTTTTTTTTTCATTAAACAGCTCTTTTTTATTAATTCCATAGTTTTCTTAATTTCAATTTTATTAATCTCTCCTTTGGTTTTCAGTATTTCTAATTTAGTATTTAATTGGGGATTTAAAATTATTTTTTCTAGCTTTTTCAATTGCATGCCCAATTCATTTACCTCTCTTTTCTCTAATTTATTCATGTATGCACTCAGGTATATAAAACTTCCCCTAAGAACTGCCTTTGCTGCATCCCACAAATTTTGGTATGTTGCATCATTATTATCATTCTCTTGAATGAAGTTACTGATTGTTTGTATGATTTGTTGTTTGATCCACTCATTATTTAGGATTAAATTGTTTAGTTTCCAATTAGTTTTTAGTCTGTCTTTCCATGGCCCTTTATTGCATATGATTTTTATTGCATCATTATCTGAGAATGATGCATTTATTATTTCTGCCTTTCTGTACTGAATTGTGAGGTTTACATGTCCTAGTACATGGTGAATTTTTGTGTATGTGCCATGTACTGCTGAGAAGATAGTATATTCCTTTTTATCCCCATTCAGTTTTCTCCAGAAATCTATCATACCTACTGTCTCTAAAATTCTATTCACCTCCTTAACTTCTTTCTTGTTTATTTTGAGGTTGGATTTATCAAGCTCAGAGAAGGGGAGATTAAGTTCCCCCACTAGTATAGTTTTGCTATCTATTTGTTCCTATAATTCCCTTACCTTCTCCTCTAGGAATTTGGATGCTATATCACTTGGTGCATATATGTTAAGTAATGATATTGCTTCATTCTCGATGGTGCCTTTTAGCAGGATATAGTTTCCTTCCTTATCTCTTAATTAGACCAATTTTTGCTTTTGCTTTATCTGAGATAAGGATTGCTACCCCTGCTTTTTTTTACTTTAGCTGAGGCATGATATATTTTACTCCAGCCTTTTACCTTTACCCTGTGTATATCCCTCTGTTTCAGATGTGGTTCTTGTAAACAGAATAAGTAGGATTATGATTTTTAATCCATTCTGCTATCTGCCTCTGTTTTATGGGAGAATTCATTCCATTCACATTCACAGTTAGGATTATCATCTGTTTCTTTCCCTCCATCCTATTTCCTCCCCTGTTTATGTTTATAATTTTTCTCCCCTTCTCCCTTCCCCTCCTTAATAATTTTCCTTTTGACCACCACCTCTCTCAGTATTCCCTTATCAGTCCCCCTCCCTTTTCCTCCCCTTTCTCCCTTCTTCCCTCCCTACCAACCCCCCCCCTTGGGGAACCCTTTCCCCCTCCTATTGCCTGTAGGATATTTTTATACTTAATGAAGTATTTTATTTCTTCTTCGCACCAAGACTGACAGGAACAAATCTCATGCGATGCTCCTTCCCTCTAATATGATACGTTTTGTGTCTCTTCTTCATAGAGTCCTATGCTTAACTGGTTGTAACTCCCTCCTTGTACCACACCCAATGAGGGAAAAGCTCATATAATACTCATCTCCCTCCCTTCTTTTCCTCTTCTTTATTGCTTTTATGCCTCTTTGTGTGGCATAATTTGCCCTTTTCCACTTCATTCATTCCTCTGCTTCCATTTCAGTCCCTGTGTAGTCCTTAATAAGATTTTTTTAATAGTCATTTTGTGTATTTTATACTCATACCCTCTACTTATCTATAAACAGTTTGCTCTTATTAAATAGCAGGGTGTGTGTGTGCGTGTGTGTGTGTGTTTTCCTTGTTTACCTCTCTATGTCACTCTTGCATCTCATAATTGGAGGTTGAATTTTCCATTGAGTTCTGGCTTTTTCATCAGGAAGGTCTGGAACTCTGTTATATCATTGAAGGACCATCTCTTTGCCTGGAAGAATATGCTCAGTCTCTCTGGGTATGTGATCCTTGGTTGTAACCCAAGCTCTTTTGCCTTCTGGAAAATTGTATTCCACTGCCTCTGATCTTTCAGTGTAGAGGATGCCAAATCCTGTCTGATTCTCACTGTGGTTCCTAGATATTTGAATTGTTTCTTTCTGGCCACTTGAAGTATTTTCTCTTTTACCTGGTAGTTTTTGAGTTTGGCTACAACATTTTGAGGACTTTTCAATTTGGGATCTCCTTCAGCAGGTGTCTTGTGGATTCTCTCAATTTCTATTTTACCCTCAGGTTCTAGTATCTCAGGGCAGTTTTCCTTAGTGAGCTCTTGGAGAATATTGTCCAGGCTTATTTTTTCCATCATGATTTTCTGGTAGGCCTATGATTCTCAGGTTCTCTGTTCTGTATCTGTTTTCCAGGTCAGTAATTTTTCCATTGAGATATTTTACCTCTTTTTCTAATTTTTCATTCTTTCTTGTTTTTTGTTTTTTAAGCAATTGGGGTTAAGTAACTTGCTCAAGGTTACACAGCCAGTTATTTCTGGGTGTGGTGCTGAGTGTTTGAGCCCAGGATTTGATCTCCAGGTCATCCCGACACTGGAGCCAGTGCTCTTACTCACTAAGCCACCTGGCCACCCCTAATTTTTCATTCTTGTTGTTTTGTTTGACTAATTCTTGGTTCCTCATAGAGTTATTTGTTTCAATTTGGTTGATTCTGGTTTTTGGCAAATCATTTTCCTTGGTTAGTTTTTGGAGCTCCTTTTCCATATCATACACTTTTCTTTTTAAGGAGCTGTTTTCTTCACTATAATGTTTTTCTAATTCTGCAGTTTTGATTTTAAAAGAATTATTCATTTTGCCTTCTATCTCTCTTATTTTGTTTTCAAAGTTCCTTTTGAGCTCATCTAGGAGAGCTTTCTGTGCTTGGGACCCATTCCCTGTAGATGTTTCAGCTATGGATGTGGAGTCCACATAGTCTCCCTCTGAGTTTGCTTCTTCCCTCTGAGGATAGTAGGACTCCAGAGTCTTTGTAGTCTGCTTTCTACCCATTTTTAGGCAGGGCCCTAGCCACACCTTTCCTCTAGGGTTCCCAAACCTTTACAATTGAGGGTTTTGCCCTGTGGCAATAGTTAGTATGTTTCAGGGTCGGGAGGGGAAGGGCTGTTGGGGGGGGGTTGGCACTTCCATCTGCCCTTCCTTGGGCTATCACCTGCCTGTCTATTTGAAGTACTCCTTATGCCTACTCTCCCTTTTCCCCCTGGCCCTCCACCATATAAAGAGTCACACACGAATATCTGTGCAGTGCCCAGTGTAGTGAGGGTGACAAACCCCGAGCAGTATCCTCAAAACCACAGGGCAGTACAAAAGGAATATACTATAAAGACTGATCTGTTGGTATCCTCCACTCTGTACATAGGACTGCCCCCAGTGTATTAAAGTTTTATTTTACTTAAACCACACATGCAAAAGAGAGAAAAACATATTTACTTGGTGATTCCATAATCACAAATGTGGTTTCCCCAGGGCAAGGCTTATCCATTTCACTCAGGATGGGCTGACCCCTGTGATTTCCCCAACTGTGGGAAACTCAACTGCATAATTTGGTAGCAACATGTGTAGAAGCAACATTGTCCAAGGAGACAAGGGTTTGATAAATTGATTCAGTTTCCTGATCACCATGTTAAAAAACCTAGTCAGTACATTATGAGTTGGATGCTCCTCAGACTTTATGGATTTTCTCATGCTGTGTGAATTACCTAATTAGATCCATCTCCATAGGAAGAAAGTAGAGATGTGATCCAAATGAGTCCATATTGTATCTTTGTGGTATATTCTATCCTTTACTCTTAAATAAACTTCCTTTTGTTAAATGTTAGATGTCCTATGAATATTTCTTGCTTCATTTCAATACTGAATCTGAACCACAATATCTGGCTGATCCAGAATATTTGGTATAATCCACAAAATTAGTTCATAATGACCTCATGATTAACCTTGTGGTTTGAAGTGGGAAAAGAGCAATATAGAGGAAAGGGATCATCAGGATATTGGGTGCCATGATGGGAAAACCTTGAATCCTTTGACTTCTTCAAGTCATAAATTTCAGGCCCTCCTGATGGACCAGGGAAGGTTAGAGTCACTGATTCAGGGGGACAAAAATGTAATTTCATTGTACATACAGCAAATAGGTGAGATAGATATAAATGTATGGTATTTGAAAAGCATATTGTGAGAATGATCAATGCTAGGGGTGGCCAGGTGGCTCAGTGAGTAAGAGTACTGGCCCCAGAGTTGGGATGACCCAGGATTGAATCTGGGCTCAGATACTTAGCACCACACCCAGAAATAACTGGCCATGTAACCTTGAGCAAGTTACTTAACCCCAATTGCTTTAAAAAATAAGAGGAATGATCATGCTATTTGTTGAATTTTGACACCTTTACATTTTAAAGTGATTAGTATTAACAGATCAACCAGCTATGTTAGATTTAAGCCCTTTCTAAATACTGTCAATTTGGGGATTGTCTAAGAATCATGTTGAAAGAATTTTTTGGACTCAATATTACATTCAGAAATTCATTAAGGGGGCCAGCTAGGTGGTTCAGTGAATAGAGCACTGGCCCTGAAGTCAAGAGGACCTGAGTTCAAATCTGGCCTCAGACACTTAACACTTACTAGCCATGTGACCTGGGACAAGTCACTTAACCCCAATTGCCCTGCCTTCCCCCCTCCAAAAAGCAAAAAAAAACATCCATTAAGGACTGTACCAACATGACTTTGTTGAGACTCTTTGATGCTATGAGGGAGGAACTGGAAATGGGAATGCTTAAGCCTCTCTGATGTCCCAAAATACTTAATAAAACTGGGCCGGACAGATGTTCCCTGACTGATTTTCTAGGACAGAAAGCATTGAAAGGGGAAGAGTGTAATCCTGACTCAAGTAAATTTTGTTTGGTTTTATATTAATTTGGTTTGACAATACCAGACCTCAGTTTAGGTCTGATATTAGAGGCAAATGAGATGTTCATAGTTTGATTTGACAATTAACAAAAGGAGATTTACTTAGTTACAGCAAGAGATGTGTTTTTTGTGTGGTTTTTTTTTTTGAAGGGCAATTGGGATTAAGTGACTTACCCAAGGTAGTTTTTTTTGTTAAGTGTTTAAAGCTGGATTTGAACTCAGGTCCTCCTGACTCCAGGCCCAGTGCTCTATTAACTGCACCACCTAGCTTCCCCAAGAGATGAATATTTAACAACGATATTCATCAAGGACCACTTGAGTTGATTTGGTGCAGTGAGGCTACCTTGCCTCTGAGTTTCCCATGGTAGTATACCAGTCAAACATGTCTGTTTGTCCTCAGGCAACCATGAAATGATATCAGTGGACCAAGCCTTTAGTTCCCATAGCCAATTATGTCTTGATGGTAGTTTCAATAGCTCTTAAGAAAAACAAAAGCTATCCTAACTTTCAAGGGAGCAGAGGTTGGAATATTGTTCCCACAACACTCCCAAATCCTGATTTAAGAAATCTTGGGTTACTTCTAGTGTGCCTCATTTTGGGCTCAGTACAGAAGGATTTGGTGCTTTGGAATGAATCAACAAACACTGGAAATTTTGTTGCATCCTTACCCCATGGCAGAGGCATGGGACTGCTTCAAATTAAAAGGAGAAATACCTTCCACTCTCACTCTGGTATATATGTCTTTCTTACTTTCTTAGTTTCTGTATCTTCTCTCTCTGTCTCAGTCTTTATCTTTGTCTCTCTGTATCTCCCACCCTCCCTCTCTCTTTCTGTCTTTGTCTTCCCTTCCTTCGGTTCTTTTGTCTCTGTTTCTTTGTTTCTATCTGTCTCCATCTCTTTTTGTCTCTCTGTCTCTGTGTGTCTCTCTTTCAGATAGGGTCCTTTCACTCCAGTAAGAATGATGAATTCTTTTTTTTTTATTTTTTTTAAAGCAATCAGGGTTAAGTAACTTTCTCAAGGTTACATGGCCAGGTGTTTCTGGGTGGGTGCTAAGTGACTGAGCCCAGATTCGATCCCTAGGTCATCCCGACACTGGGGCCGGTGCTCTTACTCGCTGTGTTACCTGGCTGCTGCAAGAATGATGAATTCTTGTAGATGGCTGGGCTAGAGGAGCCAACATTTAGTTCTCAAGTCTCTGGTTTCCGTTTTTGCTTTGTGTTTCTCCTCTGAGCATAGGTAAATGAATAAAGAGTTTGAAATTGGGAGTGGACTCAAGATGTCAGAAGGGAAGCAGTAACTTTTCTAAGCTTCTCCATGAATCCTGTCACTAAACTTTAAAAAGTGTATCTAAATTTTTTTAGATTTTAGAGTGACAGAATCCACTGGGAGATAGAGCATGGCAGAATCCAGCTCAAGAAAGTGCCTACGTGGGTCTGGGCAGGGAGAGTGTGGAGCATGCAAGGGCTGCACCAGCCTGGACTAGAGAGCAGACTACAGCAGAGTGAGAAGGAGCCCCAGCCAGCAGGCTCAGCCACCCTAAGGGCAATTCAAAGCATTCTCACCAGAATCTCACCACAGAATTGGAGGATCTGTAGGAGCTGGGTAAGAGAAAGTACAGGGCATGCAGCAGAGACAGCAGCTCCTCCTGAGGCAATCAGCCCGCAGCCTGGAAGTTTAAAAATCACTCGCCTGATTTTTCAGAAGCCACAATGGCAAAGTAAACTCTAGTTCCTCAGATTCTTCCTCCCTGACCTAGAAAACACAGAGATAAATGTCCCACCCAGAGTAAAATCCTGAAATAGGGGAAATAGCCTCAGGCTTAGGAGTCATGAAGAAAGGTTATAACTGAGGCAGTAAGGAGTCTGAAGTGAAGAGCAGTAGTGCTCCCAAAAAGCCCCACCTCACCTGACTAGCAAGAGCTCCCAAAGCCCAGGGTAGTGGAACCAGCAAGCACTGACAACACAAGCCCAGGAGGACCTTAGCATCACCAGGGGACTCTGCAGGCACCAGTGCTGCCAGCTGGCAGCTGCTGAGCCTGCCTGAGCTGTAGCCCAGGGGCATAGAGGCAGAAATCTGAAGCAGCCAGACCACCCCTCCCCCACAAGTTATTCTGTGAGCCTCAGGGTAACTCAGAGGAAACACTGAGAATCCTGGCCTTGGCCTCAGTATAGACACCCAGAGGCTACAGCACACAAAGTCAACAAAGAGGCCCTTAGCTCCCAGCCTGAGAAATTAGGAAATAGGACATCACAATGGGAAAGAAGGAAGCTGAGAAGGAGAAGGGAAAGGCAAGAAAATCCATACCAAGCTTATTATAGCATGCAGGAAAAACCAAATACAGAGGACAACGTGGATTCTATACTCATACCTGAGACAACAGAAGGAAACATCAACTGGTCTCAAAACCAAAAAGCATTCTTGGAGAAGCTCAAGAAAGATTTTAAAAGTGAAATTAGAGAGGTAGAAGATAAATTTAAATCTACAGTGACCAAATTGGAAAAAAAAAGTCTCACTGAAGAAAATAAATCTTTATAAAGTAAAATTTGTGAACTGGAAAAAAATGCTTCCCTAAAAAGGACCTTCAAAAACTAACTGAAGAAAATAATTCACTAAAAACTAGAATCAGTAAAATTGGAGCTCAGGACTCTATGATGCACCAAGAGTCAATAAAGCAAAACATGAAGACTGAAAAATTAGAAGAAAGTGTACAATCTCTAACTGGAAAAAAACTGACCTGGAGAACAGATCCAAGAGAGATAACCTAATAATTATTGGTCTGTCAGAAAGCCATGATGAAAAAAGCAGCCAGGACAACATCCTCCAAGAGTTTGTCAAAGAAAACTGTCCTGAAGTCTTAGAATCAGAAAGTAAAATAGCTATCAAAAGAATTCACCAGACTCCTCCTAAGAGAGATACCAAATTGAAAACTCCAAGAAATATAGTAGCCAAATTCCAGAATTACAAGGTTAAGGAGAAAGTACTGCAAGCAGCCAAAAAGAAACAATTCAAATACCATAGAACTGCAGTCAGGGTTAAAGATCAGAGGGATGTGAATCTGATATTTCGTAAGGCAAAAGAGCTAGGACTGCAACCAAGGATCAACTACCTGGCAAAATTGAGCATAATCTTTCAGGCAAGAAGATGGTCATTTAATGAAATAAGGGACTTCCAGACTTTCCTGATGAAAAAGCCAGAGCTCAATGGAAAATTTGATCTCCAATTACAAGACTCAAGAAAGACATAAAAAGGTAAACAAGGAAAACATTCAAATTCCTAGAGAAGAAGATAAGGGATTAAGAGGAAGAAATAGATAGCAAAACTAAGTGAGAAAGAAATTAAGGAGGAATAGAATTTTGGAGAGGCTAAATATGATAGATCTCTGGAAAAAATTGAATGGGGATAAAAAATAATATACCCTATTCTCAGCAATACATGGCACATACACAAAAATTGACCATGTCATGTGAGGGCATAAAACCTCACAATTTAGTGCAGAAAGGCAGAAATATTAAATGCATAATTTTCAGATCATGCTGTGATAAAAATCATATGCAATAAAGGGCCATGGAAAGATAGACTAAAAACGAATTGGAAATTAAACAATTTAATCCTAAAGAATGAGTGGGGCAAACAAGAATTTATAGAAATAATCAGTAACTTCATTCAAGAGAATGGCAATAATGAGATAACATACAAAAATTTGTGGCATGCAGGAAAGGTAGTTCTTAGGGGAAGTTTTATATCCCTGAGTACATACATGAATAAATTAGAGAAAAGGGAGGTCAATGAATTGGGCATGTAATTGAAAAAGGTAGAAAAAGAACAAATTGAGAATCCCCAATTAAATATTAAATTAGATATAATGAAAACCAAAGGAGAGATTAATAAAATTAAAATTAAGAAAACTATTGAATTAATAAATAAAACTAAGAGATGGTTTTATGAAAAAAAACAATAAAATTGATAGACATTTAGTCAATATGATAAAAAAAAGAAAGAAGAAAACCAAATTATGAGTATCAAAAATGAAAAGGGTGAATCTACTTCCAATGAAGAGGAAATTAAAACAATAATTAGGAAGTATTTTACCAAGTTTGATGCACATAAATTTGACAATCTTAGTGAAATGGATGAATATATACAAAAATATAAGTTGCCCAGATTGACTGAAGAGGAAGTAAATTACTTAAATAACCCCATCTCAGAAAAGGAAATTGAACAAGCCATCAGTGAATTCCCTAGGAAAAAATCTACAGGGCCAGATGAATTTACTAGTGAATTCTATCAAACATTTAAAGAAAAATTGATTCCAATACTCTACAAACTATTTGGGAAAATTAGTGAAGAAGGAGTTCTACCAAATTCTTTTTATGACACAAACATGGTACTGATACTTAAATCAGGAAGAGATAAAATGGAGAAAAAAAATTATACACTGATTTCCCTCATGAATATAGATGCAAAAATTTTAAATAAAATATTAGCAAAAAGACTACAGCAACTTATCACAAGAATAATACACTTTAATCAGGTAGGATTTATTCCAGGAATGCAAGGATGGTTTAATATTAGGAAATCCACCAGTATAATTAATCATATCAACAATAAAACTAGCAGACACCACATGATTATCTCAGTAGATGCAGAAAAGAGTTTTGAAAAAATACAACATCCATTCCTATTAAAAACACAAGAAGATATAACAATAAATGGAGGCTTCCTTAAAATAATAAGTAGCATTTACTTAAAGCCATCAGAAAGTATTATATGTAATGGGGAGAAGCTAGAAGCATTTCCAATAAGATCAGGGGTGAAAAAAGTGTATCCACTATCACCCCTCTTATTCAATCTGTTATTAGAAATGTTAGCAGAGGTAATTAGAGAAGAAAAATAAACTATAGGAATCAAATTAGACAAAGAAGAGACCAAGCTATCACTCTGCAAATGATATGACGATATACTTAGAGAATCCTAGAGAATCAAGTAAAAAACTACTTGAGATAATAAATAAATTTGGCAAAGGTGCAGGATATAAAATAAACCCACATAAATCCTTGGCATTCCTATATATTCCTAATGAAATCCAACAGCAAGAGATAGAAAGAGAAATCCCATTTAAAGTTACTGTAGACATTATAAAATATTTGGCAATCTACCTGCCAAAACAAACCCAAGACCTATATGAACACAAGTACAAATCACTTTTCACACAAATAAAATTAGATCTAACTAATTGGAAAAACATCAATTGCTCATGGCTGGGTCAAGCTAATATAATAAAAATGACAATTTTACCTAAATTAAATTACATATTTAGTGCCATAGCAATTAGTGTACCAAAAAAAATAATTCATGGCGCTAGAAAAAATAATAACAACATTCATTCAGAAGAAAAAGTTCATAATATAAAGGGTATTCATGAAAAGAAATGCTAGGGAAGGTGGACTACCTATACCAGACTTTAATCTGAATTATGAAGCAGCAGTCATCAAAACTACTTGGTACTGGCTGAAGAATACAGTAGTGGATCAATGGAATAGATTGGGTACATGGGACTCAGCAGTCAATTACTATAGTAATCTACTGTTTCATAAACCCAAAGACCCCAGTTTTGGGGATAAAAACTCACTATTTGACAAAATCTGTTACTAAAACTGAAATATAGCATTGCAGAAACTGGGTATAGACCATTATCTAACACTGTAAACCAAAATCAAGTCTAAATGGGTGCATGATCTAGCTATAAATGCTGATATTTTAAGCAGTCTGGGAAAGCAAGGAATAGTTTACCTGTCAGATTTATGGAGAGGGGAAGATTTTATGATCAAACAAGAACTAGCGAGCATTATAAAATGCAAAATGGATAATTCTGATTACATTAAATTGAAAAGCTTCTGTACAAACAAAGCTAACGTAACCAAGATTAGGAGGGAAGTGGAAAATTGGGAAAGAATTTTTACAACCAATGTCTCTGATAAAGGACTCATTTCTAAAATATACAGAGAATCGAGTCAAATCTATAAAAATACAAGTCATTCCCCTATTGGTCAATGGTCATATGATATTAACAGGCAGTTTCCAGAGGAAGAAATTAAAGCTGCCTTTAAGCATATGAAAAAATGCTTTAAATCACTATTGATTAGAGAAATGCAAATCAAAACAACTCTGAAGTACCACATCTCACCAGTCAAATTGGCTAAGATGACAAAACAGGAAAATGACAAATGCTGCAGAAGATGTGGGAAAATTGGCACACTAATGCATTGCTGGTGGAGTTGTGAACTGATTCAACTATTCTGGAGAGCAATCTGGAATTATAGCCCAAAGGGCTATAAATAAGTGCATATGCTTTGACCCAGCAATACCATTTCCAGGGTTGTATCCCAAAGAGATCAGAAAAGTGGAAGGAAGACCCACATGTACAAAAATATTTATAGCAGTTCTTTTTGTGGTGGCAAAAAACTGGAAATTAAGGGGATACCCATAAATTGGGGAATGGCTGAACAAGTTGTGGTATATGAATGTAATGGAATACTATTGTGCTATAAGAAACAAGAAACAGATGGATTTCATATTTACCTGGAGAGGCTTATACAAGCTGATGTTGAGGGAGAAGAGCAGAACCAGGAGAAATTTGTACACAATTACAGACACAATGCATGTGTGACAACCAACTTTGATAGACTGGACTATTCTCAGTAATGCAGGATTATAAGTCAACTCCAAAAGATTCATGATAGAGAGAGGTATCTACATTCAGAGAAAGAGCTAGAAAGAACAGAGTTTTAATGCAGATTGAAGCAAACTACCTGCTCTCTTTCTTTTTCTTGTTTGGTTTTGTTTCCTCTTGCCCATTTATCATTCCATCTGATACAGTCCTTCTTTATAACCTGACTAATGTGTAATGTGAAAGTATTTGCAGATCCTATACTTGATTGTATGCTGCCATGGGCTGGGGGGGGGGGGGGGCGGTAGGAGTGGAGGGGAGAAAATTTGAAACTCAAGGAATTGTGGAACTGAATGCTGTAAACTGAAAGTAAACAAACCAATTAATAAAGACTAAAAAAAAGAGTTTGAAATTTCCATTTCTAACTTTCGTAGCCTTGTGAATCCAAGAGGTTGAGGACTCTTGAGTCCCTTAATCAGGGCTGACAGCAGGAGTTTCTATGTTAGAGAATGAGTAATAAAATGAAGAGGAGCTCAAACCATGGATCACCATACCATGTATAATTGTCTATGTTATCCTGTGTGGCCATTTCTGACATTACAAATATGGTAGATCATTTGGGGGCCTCTAGACAGACAACAGAGGGAACAGCATACAGACCTTGGTAGAAGAGGCCATCAAGGTGAAGCTGACATTGAAACAGTTGGGGCTGTAACATAGACCTCAGGAAGTGGGTAGGAGTTTGACCCTAAAAAGAGAGGGTAGTGACTCAGACACCAGGATAGATAGTAGAACAGGCAGGTCTATTATACCTCTTTGCTTACTATAATCTGGGAAACCCTTCTGCATTGCTGCCATATGGACCCTCTCCTCAGAGAGAGCCTAGGGTCTTAAGTGGTGGAATTGTTGCTATCTAATGACAACTGAGATGAAAATATTTCTGCATAACTACCTAACCCTCACAGAAGGGAGAAGTTTCTCAGGAGAGACCTCTAAAGGAGCAAAATTTTGGTATTCTCCCATTGAGTTCTGAGGGAATAGTAATATAGTGAAATTTTGGTGCTGCCTGAAGTCTTGACCATGTGGTATTGCTTGGCTACTGCTGTGAAAGTATGGTCATCTATTCTGTGGTCTCAGTGAATCCATTGTGAACTGGTCCTAATGTCAATTCCACAAGGACTGAATTCCTTGAGGGGTTCATTAAATTGTCTGTTTTGGGGGGAGGAGTTCTCCCCCCCCCTTATCTGTACTGAGCTCTTTTTTAAAAAGTATTTTCTATGCTTTCAGTCTCTGAAGATAAGGTTGTGTAATAACAGTCATAAGGACATACAAGTGGCAAAAGTTCCCCTAGAATTGTGGTATCAAATACATGGCCTGCCATACTTCCAAGTGAGATCTGAACCAGATTAATATGTAATTGGGAAATATTTAGGAAAAATAAATAAGAAACATAATAAAATATATATAATATTAACTTGTTTTCTAAGTCAGCATGTGGCCCACAAGGATCCTTCTGTTTGGTTTAGTGGCCCTTGTTTCTATTTGAATTTAATACCACTGCCCTGGGAAGACTTTTAGACCCTTGCTACTTAGGGAGAGGATGTGAGAAATGTAACATCTATTTCATATGAGCTAGGCTAGTTTTTTTCTCCTAAATGGCAATGAATCTATTCTTAAGACTTAATTGGCTTAAGATCTCATTTCATTTGAATCTGTAGCCTGAACCCCCATTTCTATTGAGTCAAACATGGCCTAAAACACAGTGTGAAGTTTCAAAAGATTCAAAAATTGAAATACTGAAACAGCTAACTTTTGTGTCAAGACTGGGATGAGTGGGAAGAAAGGTCAGAATAATATTGGTAGATAAGCAGAATTGAGTGACTGAGGTCATGACGAGAGAGAAGAAAGGATTGGGGTATGGGGGTGGACGAAGTGGTAGGATAGTACATTGTGATGAGGGAAGAGACCACATAATTATAGTTATTTTTGTCCATTTACTTCTATCTCTATTTAATTATAATATCCTTTATAACAGGTAATTTACATTGCTTGTCTTTGTATCTGCACAGTAGCCCCACAAAACCTTGTTTAAATAACTCAATTTGAGTCAACAACTATAGCATTTTAAAGAACTTTTTGAACACTTAGGCTACAGAAAACCATATAGGAGACTATAGGTAAAAAATGACCATGGAGCCTTCTTGAATCACTAACCCTTCATCTTGTTTAAAAAAAAATATCCTCCTCACTCTTTATGTGGTACTTTAGAGCAATTTATAACTATTCAATTGTTATTGTTGAGTCATTTCAGTTGTCTCTGACTCTTCATGACCCCATTTTAGGTTTTCTTGGCACTGGAGTGGTTTTATCATTTCCTTCTCCAGCTCATTTTACAGATGAGAGAACTTAGGCAAACACAGTTAAGCAACTTGTCCAGTATCACACAGCTAGTGAGTGTCTGAAACCAGATTTAATTTAGGAATGAGTCTTCCTGATTCCAAGCCCAGTGCTCTTCTCACTGTACCACCTAGCTTCTCTCTAATTATTCAGTTATGTACAACTGTATTTAATAGCTCTAGGTTTTGTATACTAAATGTTCAAGGAAGGAAGTTAGTGACAATTTGCCCTACAAAGGACCCCTTTTCTTTTCTTTTCTTTTTTCTTTTTAAGCAATTGGGGTTAAGTAACTTCCTCAAGGTTACACGGCCAGTTATTTCTGGGTGTGGTGCTAAGTATCTGGGCCCGGATTCCATCCCAGGTCATCCCGACTCTGGGGCCAGTGCTCTTACTCGCTGTGCTACCTGGCCCCCCCCTGCTTTTCTTCACTACTTCCAATTCAGCCAGTTTAACTAGATATTTTTCACCTTTGCAATTAAATGAACTCAGTCAAACTTTTAATGAATTATCTTCAAAAGTAACCTCCTTCATGTAGTCCCAGATCATCAAAATACATGATCTTTCCTTTTTTTTTCCTTTGAACATTCCTTTTGAAAATTCACCCTCAATATTATAGTTATTCCAGTATATATCACATTCACCCTTTCATAGATTCTTCATAGATTATGGATAATTTCTTATTTGTCTTTGTTATCTCCTGAAGCATCTGTTATTCTGTAACATGTTAGTAGGCACTCAAATATTTGTCAAATTGAATTAAATTAATAAGATAAAATGAATTCACCTTTAAGGAATACAACTATGGATTTGACTTCATGGGTTCCTTCTAATTCTGAGATTCTTTGATTCCATGAAATCAACAGTCAAGGAAACTCAACTATTCTTTCCTTAAGTGGAGCAGTGCTCTCATATGAATTCTGGCAGTCTTCTTTGCCAAAGTTTTGTGATTTTTTTGAGAAGCAGGTTATCTCTCTGTACTGTAATGCCAAGGAAAGGCAACTTCCCAAGATTCAGAATACCAGCATAGGTGCTCTCCATTTTATTCAGTGAAAAATTAAGAACAGAGAAGGTCAAAACATGACATCATTCAAAATACAGCATTTACTAAGTGTGATTAAATAATCTTCAAGTACTACCCCACCCCAGGACCTTCCATTCATTCAATCAATTACAAAGTCCCTGTTCTAAATACTACTCCACCCCTAGGCTGTACCTTCATTTAGTCCACCACAAAGCCCCTCTTCTCAAATGGAGATTAGTTTCCAATCTAAGTAAAGTACATTCATTTGTTCAACCATAGAACACAAAAGGTCAAAAGTTCCCCACCCCTCGATCACAATTGAATCTACCCCAGAGATACAACAAGTTTAAGCACAGCACTTAATACCCAAATGGAGGTCTTTTCTTCATTTTGACATGAGGCAAGTTCTCAGCAATCTTAGTTCCTGGGGAGACAAGGCTTAGCAAGGCCACAAGATACATTGCCAGTTTCTTCATTGATTCATCCTATGTCTGCAGAACAGTCCTAGAACCCCTGAAAACATTAGCAAAACCCTCTCCCAGGATTTCTGTAAACATACAACAAGAAAATCCTTCTTCAGGGCTTCTGAACCAACAGAAAGGTTCCCAGACCCCTGCAACAACAGCACTGTCCTTCACCAGTGGACAGTATTCACTCTCTGTCTGCAGGACAGTCTTAGGAGCTCTTAACCAGCAGCCAGGTTCCAGGACTTCTTCAACAATGGCACTGTCTTTCACCAGTGGACAAATCTGGCAAAACAACATCAAGACAGACAGACAAAGTACCAGCAAAACAGCCATGTCTCCTCAGTCCTTGGCAGCTCTGGGGGCAGGTCTCAAAAGTCCAGGGCAATTCAAAGTAGCCCTCAGCAATCCTCTCAGTCTCTCTCTGCCTCCACGAGGGTGCTGCTTCCAAAAAGTACTTCTGCCTCTCTCTTGTCTCTCCAAATCTATGTCACCAGCTCCTCCCAGTTCAGGACTCTCTTTTCACATCAACAAGTCCATCCCACAGGTGGGATTAACAAGCTCTGGGTTTTAACACAATCAATTTGAAAACCAAGCCAATACAGGGGGATCTTTATATTCCATTACTATCACACTCTCCTATAAAATAAAAGGAATAATATAACACTTTTCTCACAACAACCCTCTGAAATGGTAGTGCAAGTATTAGTATTCCCCTTTTTTTTCTCTTTTTTAATTTTTTAGCTTACATCATTCATTTCCACAAGATTCTGAGTAACAATTTTTCCCCCCAATCTTCCCTACCCACCACCCCAAAACAGCATTCCCACTGAATATCCCCTTTCCCAATCTGCTCTCTTCTATATCTTACCCCATTTCCCCTTCAAATTTCCAGTAGGGCACGGCGGATCTCTATGCCCCAGTGCCTGTATATCTCATTTCCCTGTTACATGTAAAATAATAATAATAAGTATATATATTTAAACATTTGATTTTAAAACATTGGATTCCAGATTCTTTCCCTTCCTCCCTCATCACACACCCTCTTTGGGAAGATAAGGAATTCAATATAGGTTATACATGTGTAGCTTTGAAAAACATTTCCATAGTGGATATATTGTGAAAGACTGTCTATATTTCCCTCTATACTATCCCACCTCCCACCTGTTCTACTCTCTACTTTGATAGTGTCACTTTTCAAAAGTGGGTGCTTCCAACTTCCCTCCCCACCAGCCTGCCCTCCCTTTCATTATCCCCCTTCTCTTCCCCTTCCCCTCTACTCTCCTGTAGGATGAGATACCCTATTTAGTGTGTATGTCATTCTCTCCCTAACCCAAATTCAATGAGAATAAGGTTGACTTATTCCCTTTTGCCTTCCTGTTCTTCCCCTTCATTGTAACAATTTTCCCTTGTCTCTTCTATATTAGATAATTTACCCCATTCTGTCTCTCCCCATCTCTTCTCATTATATTCCTCTCTCACATCTTAAATTCACCTTTCTTATTCAATTGGTCCTGTATCCTCTGTCTATGTATACTTGTAGACATATAAACACACACTCATATATGTATTCATACACCCATATATCCTCCTATATAGACATATATATGTATGTATACATATACACACATATGCATACATATATATATTCACATACACACACATATATACACACACACACACACATTTCTATTCCCTTCAACTCTTCTCATACTGAGAAAAGTTTCTTAAGTTACAATTATCATTTTTCCATGTAGAAATATAAGTAGTTAAACTTTGATAAATTCCTTATGCTTTCTTTTCCCTGTTTACCTTCTCATGTTTCTCTTGCTTCTTGTATCTGATTGTCAAATTTTCTATTCAACTCTGGTTTTTTCAGCAGGAATACTTGAAAGTCCTCTATTCCACTGAATGACCATATTTTCCCCTGGAACATGATGCTCAGTTTTGCTGGGTAGGTGATTCTTGGTTTTAATCCCAGCTCCTTTGACCTCCAGAATATCATATTCCAAGCCCTTCAATCCCTCAGTGTAGAAGCTGCCAGGTCCTGAGTTATCCTGATTGTGTTTCCACAATATTCAAATTGTTTCTTCTTGGCTGCTTGTAATATTTTCTCCTTGATCTGGGCACTCCAAAATGTGCCTATAATATGCCTAGGAGTTTTCTTTTTGGTATCTTTTTCAGGAGGTGATTGGTGGACTCTTTCAACCTCTATTTTGCCCTCTGGTTCTAAAACATCTGGGCAATTTTCCTTGAAAATTTCTTGAAGGATAATTTCTAGGTTCTTTTTTTGATCATGGCTTTCAGGTAGTCCAATAATTTTAAAATTATTTCTCCTGGATCTATTTTCCAGGTCAGTGGTTTTTCCAGTGAGATATTTAACATTGCCTTCTATTTTTTTCATTTGTTTGGATCTGTTTAATAGTATCTAGATTTTTCATAAAGTTACCAGCTTCCATTTGCTCCAGTCTGATTCTGAAGAATTATTCTCTTCAGTGAGCTTTTGAGATTCTTTTTCTTTATGGCAAATTTGGCTTTTTAAGGCATTCTTCTCATTGCCTTTTTGAGCTTCTTTTCCCATCTGAGTTAGTCTATTTTTTAAGGTGTGATTTTCTTTGTTGACTCTCATTTCATAATTTTCTTGCATTGTTCTTGTTTCTCTTCCCAATTTTTCCTCCACTTCTCTTATGTGATTTTCAAAATCCTTTTTGATTTTCAAAGCTCCTCTATGGCCTATAACCAGCCTGTATTTTTCTTGTAAGGTTTTGGTGCAGGAGTTCTGACTTCATTGTCTTCCTCCTGTTCCATGCTTTTATCCTTTTTATCCCCAAATTGGAGTGTAAATTTGGGTTGCTTTCTTTGCTTTGTTTGCTAATGTTGCCACTAAATTACTTGACTTTTGAGCCTTTTGCCACAGAAGATCTCTGCTACCAGAAACAGGAGCTTTATTCCAAATGCTGGGGTTTTTGCAGCTGCCAGAGTTACTAGTTGGGTGCCCACTCTGAAGCCTCCACATGCTCTAACAGACTGCTCACACACCACAGGACCTCCACCCTAGACTGTAATCCAGATCCAAGCATGTTAAAGCAAGAGTGATTACCCTTCAGACAGTTGGCTTGGTCCCCCTACAATCTGCAGGCCAGGAGCTGAAGAAGCCACATGGCTGCAGCTGCAAGGCCACTGCACCTCAGCCCCTTCTCACCCTGGTGGCAAAGGCTGGATCTCCCTCTGAATTCCCAGGTCCCAGAGTCTATGCTGCACTGACCTGTCACTTTGTCTTTAGCATCTATGTATTGATAATTCTGGAAAAAGCCATAGCTGCTGGTGACCTGAAGTCCCTCCAGCTGGTGGCTGGTCAGGCTCATCCTGGAGCTAAAACATTTGGCTCCCATGGGGCTGAAGTTGGCTCCCAGAGAGCTGCACTGGCTGATTCCTGCCAGTGTGCTGGGCTGTCCCCAGCAAGAAATTAGCTTCTGTGTCATTTTGTGTGTTCTGTAGCTCCAAAGTTTGTCTAGAGTAATTTTTTACATTAATTGCAGGAGGTGCATGCCAGAGCTGCACAGAAGTCCTGTTTCTACTCTGCCATCTTGACTCCACCCTGCAGTATTCCTCTTTTACAATTAAGGAAATTGAAATTCAGAGAGGTGAAGAAATTTTCTCATATCATACAGTAAGAAAATGGTAGAGTAGAGATGTAAACTCAGGTCTCCCAACTCCTTGTGTAAGGCTGGTTCTACTAAATGACAACTGCCATTAAATAAACATTAAATTTCTTTGTATGTTGGTAAAGGGAAAATATACCCCTTTTAAAAATTCCTGAAAAAAAACCCTGCTGTTTTTTGCCCCAAAGCTAATAATAATAGCAACTAGAATTTATATTATTATTTAAGGTTTGGAATGTGTTTTACATAAGCTATTTCATTTGATCCTTATGACAAATCTGTGAGGTGGTAAATACTCAATCCTCATGTTATAGATGAGGAAATTGAGGCTGAGATGTTAAATGATTTGCTAAACTCACATAGCTAGTAAATAACAGAGATAAGATTCAAATGTATATCTTCCTTAGGGGGCTTGGTGGCAGAGTGGATAGAGCAATGGGCCTGGAATCAGGAAAATGTGTGTTCAAATTTGGCTTCAGATGATTACTAGTTGTGTGACCGTGGGCAAGCCAATTAATCTCTGTTTGTCTCAGTTTCATCAACTGTAAAATGAGGATAATAATAACACTTACATGTCAGGATTGATGTGAAGGTCAAATAAGATGATAATTGTAAAGTGTTGTAAGGGTTATGGGATTTAAAGATATTCCATGCCCCACTGGACTTGCTGATGTAGCAGGAAGGGGTGTGGCAAGAGGAAGTGGAAGCCCAGCTAGAGTTTCTTTGGTCACTGGCAGAGGCAGAGGCAGCAGCAGCAGTGGCAGCGGTAGTGGTTGAGATGGAGATGGAGGTGAGAACTCTTTTTTGAGCCAGCCACAATTTCTGCTAAGGACTCCTGCTGAGGACTGCCAGGGATGGGAACTGTGGAGGGCCAAAGCTGCCAGGAGCATGCTTCCGCGATGCTGAGCAGTTGCCATAAAGGGGGAGAGGAGGACCTTTGCCTGAGGTAGGCTGTTCTGCTTTGAAGGCTTGTGAATCTGGGTGTTTACTACATTAACTATGTGTGCCAACTTCATAACTACTGTGATGGCTTTGACTTTCTGGTTTGGGGATTGAATTTTATTCTAGTTTTATTCCCCATGTAGAGAGCCTGGTATATTTTGTGATTAATAACCATATCAGCATATTTATAGTTACCATAGGCATTGTGAATATTGCATTGTTGATACAAGTGTTTATCATGACTCCCTGGCACATAGTAGGTACTATAGAACACTTATGGTTTTCCCTTCCCCATTCCTGACTCCAAGTCATATACTTGATTGGGGCAGCGAACCTGTGGTCCCAGGTGGCCCTCTAGATTCTCAAGTACAGCCTTTTGGTTCAGTTAACTGCAACCCTTTGACTCAGTCATGGGGCCATACTGGAGGACCTAGAGAGCCACATGTGTCCTTGAGGCTGTAAGTTCCCCACCTGATCACTTGAGCCACCTAGAAACCCTTGAATTCTTTGTCAACTCCCCATTAAAAATATCTGAAAATTTCACAGAACATTTCACTTTGCCTGTGCAGAATATAACCATGGATACAGAAAAGAACTCAGAGGCCATCTAGTTCAACCCCTCATTTTGCATGCAAGGAAATTGAGGTTTAGGAAGGTTTAGAGACTTATTTAAGGTTACTGACAGTAAGCATTACAGTGAGCATTGTAAAGCCAAGCATGAGCAGCTTTCCAGAGGACTGCTGCTGTGAACAGATTTTAAGATTCTGATTACACAGTATAGAGAACTCTCTTTTTATTCAATAATAAATAAGAGCAAAACATTCACAGAAAATCAACGTACAAGTATTCACAATGTTACAAATTATCATAGAAAATCAAAATACAGTATTCACCATGTCACAACTCAACACCTTATCACTGAAATGGCCACATAGATTTCACCAAAGTGGTCACATAGTTTTCAACAAAGTATAATCATTTAGTAACTCAATAATTCAATCATCCTTAAGGAGGTTTGCCTCCTTAAGGGTCACAAAGTACAAAAGTCAAAGTTCTCCACCCATGGGATGCAATTAAGGTGCAACTTCAACAGTCAGTACTCAGTAACCTCTCAAGGGGTAGTGGAAAATGCAAAAGCCATCCATCCCTAGTTCACAAGTAAATTACAGTTTCACCAGTCACTACTCAGACCCACAGAGAGGTCTTTTCATCTTGACTTGGGGCAGGCTTTCAGCTCCCATGGTTCCTCTTCCACGGTTTCAGTTTCCACTCAGGTCTAACTGACTGCCACCTGAGTTCAAAGGTAGACAGCTCCCAGCTCCTTGTCTAGCTGTCTGTGCATTTCCTGCTCCACACTGGAGTTCACAGTGTCCAATCCATCTCAAACCCTTCACAGTTTTTGTTCCTGGGAAGACAAGGCTTAACAAAGCTACAAGAACATTCATACATATTAACAAGGTCACAGCAACATTTGTACAAAGTACCAGCACCACAGTTATGCTTCCTCAGTCTTTTGCAGCTCTGGTTGGCCCTCAGAAATCCTCAGCAGCTCCAGCTGGCCCTCAGAACTCTTCAGCACCATAATCTCCATTCTCAAAATCAAAATCACTTTATCCAGTCTCCATGTGGCTTGCTCCAAGAAATTCTGTCTCAGTTCTCAATTCTCATTCCTCTTCTAAGTTCTTCTCAATTCTCAGTTCAGTCTTCAGTCCAGCAGCAGCTACCCTGCCTCCATGATGCTCACCCCAGGAATTTCAGACTATCTAGCTTGTGCTCTTCCTTAAATATGGCATAGCTCCTCCCTGTTCAGCCCCTTCCTGTTACATCAGCAACAGGGGCTCATACCTTCTGCTTCTTTAAGAGAGGTTTAATTTGAAACTAGGCACTAAGTACCTCTTAGCTTAGCAATACCAAAGGATCTTCAAATTTCATTACTATTACATACCACTCCTCCAGGATCCTTGGCCTTACAATCTCAATCCAAATGGTCATGCATCCTAGAACAAATACAGGTACTATACTTTGTAATCCTACTAAATATGCCATTATGTAAAGCCATGCACAAGCAGCTTTCCAGAGGACTGTGAACAGATTTTAACAATTCTGATTACACAGTATAGTGAATTCTCTATTTATTCAATAACAAATCAGAGCAAAACATTTATGGAAAATAAAGGTACAGCATTCACAATGTTACAATTTATTGCAGAAAGTCAAAATACAGCATTCCATGCCACAACTCAACAATTTGTCACTAAAATGGCCACATAGTTTTCACCAAAGTGGTCACATAGTTATAAACAAAATACATTCATTTAGTCAATCACAAAATCCTTAATTCAATCACAAAGTACAAAAGTCAAAGTTAACCACCCTTAGGTCACAGCAAATAATAATCTTCTCAGTCAGTTCACAGGATCCAAGTAAAGTCTTTTTGTCCGCTTGACTTAAGGCTAGCTCTCAGCTTCCATGGTTCCTTTTCCATAGTGGCAGCTCCAACTGTCACATGGGTTCAAAGACAGGCAGCTCCCGATTCCTTGTCCAGATCCTTGTTCAGGTCTTCTTCCAGTTCCTGTTCCATATTGAAGTTCATAGTGTCCAGTCCACCTCAAGTCTTTCACAGTTCCTGTTTCTGGGAAGACAAAGTTTGACAGAGTCACAATAGTATTAATACACATTTCTGGCACCATCATCAATTCACTATCTGCCTATGAAATCAACTCAGACCCACCAACAAGGTCTGAGAACTCAACACAGATCATCAACATAGAAATCAACACAGACCTACAAAAAAGGCCCAAGAGGTCAGCACAAATCATCAGTAAAGTCCCAGGACTTCCAAACCCCCCCTCTGGGACTTCTGTAAACATACAACTAGAAAATCTTCTTTCAGAACTTCCAGTAAGGTCCCAGGGTTTCTGTGAAAAGTATTGCAAACAAACATCAACACAGGGCAGAGAAACAGAGTGCCAATATGCCACAAATTTTCTCCTTCTTGACTCTGGCACCACAAGAGTCCTCTTCTCAGTTGTGCTGCCTCTAGCCTGGGCCTCTCCTTATATATGGACATTAGCCTTCCTGTTGCAAGAGTTCATGAGTTCTAGGGTTTACAAGTTGTGGGATTCACATATTCTGTTTCTTTTTTTCCCTCCATTGTAACAGTTTTCTCTTGCCTCTTTTATAAGAGATAATTTACCCTAATCTATCTCTCCCTTTCTGCTCCCAATAAATTCCTCTCTCACCTCTTAATTTTATTTTTAAGATATCATCCCTTCATATTAAACTCCCCCTGTGCCCTCTGTCTATGTATACATGAACATACATATGCCCACACTTACATATATATTTATATACATATACAACCTCCTATACATACATATATGTGTGCATACATATATATTCCCTTCAATTATCCTCATACTGAGAAAAGTCTCATGAGTTATATTGTTTTTCCATGCAGGAATGTAAATAGTTCAACTTTAATAAGTTCCTTGTGTTTTCTTTTTCCTGTTTACCTTCTCACACTTCTCTTGTTTCTTGTATTTGAAAGTCAAATTTTCTGTTCAACTCAGGTTTTTTCATCAAGAATGCTTGAAAATCCTCTATTTCATTGAATGACCATATTTTCCCCTGAAGCATCATGCTCAGTTTTGCTGGGTAGGTAATTCTTGGTTTTAGTCCTAGCTCTTTGACTTCTAAAATATCATATTCCAAGCCCTTTGATCCCTTAATGTAGAAGCTTCTAGGTCTTATTTTATCCTGATTGTGTTTCCACAATACTCAAATTGTTTCTTCCTGACTGCTTGCAGTATTTTCTCCTTGACCTGGGAAATCTGGAATTTGGCTATAATATTCCTAGGAGTTTACATTTTGGGATCTTTTTCAAGAGGCAATCAGTGAATTCTTTCAATTTCTTTTTTGCCCTCTGGTTCTAGAATATCAGGGCAATTTTGCCTGATAATTTCTTGAAAGATGGTGTCTAGGTTCTTTTTTTGATCTTGGCTTTTAGGTAGTCCAATAAGTTTTAAATATCTCTATTGGCTCTATTTTCCTGGTCAGTGGTTTTTCCATGGAGATATTTCACATTGCCTTCTATTTTTTTTCATTTGTTTGGATCGGTTTAATAGTGTCTTGATTTCTCATAAAATCATTAGCTTCCAATTGCTCCAATCTAATTTTGAAGGATTTATTTTTTTCAGTGAGTTTTTGAAAATCCTTTTCCATCTGGCAAGTTCAGTTTTTTTAAAGCATTCTTCTTCTCACTGACTTTTTGGGCCTCTCTTGCCATTTGAGTTAGTCTATTTTTTAAGGTGTTATTTTCTTCAGTGTATTTTTGGGTCTCCTTTAGCAGGCTGTTCACTCACTTTTCATGATTTTCCTGCATCATTCTCATTTCTCTTCTCAATTTTTCCTCCACTTCTCTTACTTGATTTTCAAAATCCTTCTTGAGCTCCTTCATGGCCTGTAACTAGTTATTATTTTTCTTGGAGGATTTTGATGCAGGAGTTCTGACTTTACTGTCTTCCTCCCACTCCATGCCTTGATACTTTTTGTCCCCTGAAAAGGATTCTATGATCTGTTTGTGCTTCCTCTGCTTGCTCATATTGCCAGCCAATTACTTGACCCTTGAACTCTTTGCCACAATAGAATTATGCTTCCAGAATGGAGAGAGCTTTTTCCTAAATCACTTTTGATTTCACAGCTGTTGGAACTATTAGGAGAACATGGCCTCTACAGCCCCCATAAGCTCTGACTCAGTGGTCACTCACTTCAGGACCACCACTCAAGACCATGATTCAGATCCAAGTAGGTTAAAGCAAGAGTGATTACTCTCTGAATAGTTGCTTGGTCCCTGTACAATCTGCAGTCCAGGAGCTCCTGACGCAGCCACACAGTGCAGCTACTGTGCCTCTTCCCTGCTTCTTGCCCCGGGGGCAGCAGCCAAACCACACTCTTGCATCTACCACTGTTCCAACAAAGTTCTACACTGACCTTTTACTTTGTCTTTGGCATTTTAGAAGTCTGGAATCCACCACAGATGCTAGCTATTCACTCTCCTGAAATCTGCTCTGGCCACTGCTGGTTGGGGCTACCCTGGGGCTGGAACCACATGAGTCCTGTGGATCTGTGCTGGGCTCCCAGAGCACTGTGATAGACCTCTTCTGTTGGCCTGCAGGCTGTCTTCAGTGGGAGATTTGTTCTCTCTTTCATTTTGTGGGTTCTATGGTTTTAAAATTTGTTTAGAGTCATTCTTTTACAGGCATTGGAATTATTTGGAACCAGAGCCCATGCCAAGTTTGTGTTTGTACTCTACCACCTTGGCTCTACCCCCCACATCTGTTTTTTAACAGACTTGATATAAGGCTCAGAAGAAACTTAAACTGAAATAAGGTGTTAATTCAATAGGTGAAACAAGGTATGAACTACTTCTGTGTTTGCCATTACAGGTATTGAACCCAGCTCCTCTACCTCCAGAGCCAGTGCCCTTTCTATAGTGTCAGGACGTACTGGTATGTCACTTCAATATCTGCTCTTTCAAATCAGGAAATGTGATTACTTAAACTGACATTCCTTTGCCATTTAAATTTCTTGAACAACAAAGACTCGGTATGAACTCCCAAAGCATTACAGTAGCTAGCAAAGTGAATGAAATACCAGTAAAATGTTTTTAAAACATTTTTAAAATCTGCAAAAATGTTTATACAACTGTCATGTAGATATTGTTATTGTAATATGCGTTACAACCTTAGAGTTGATGAGTCAAAGAAGTTGAAGCAAGCCTTGCTTTGAGTATAGGATTTTTATGAATGGGCTGGTAGAGTTTCTCTGGGTCCCAGAAGAAGAAGGAAATATCTGGTGGACACTTGGTCCTTGTTTGCAATTATTTTTGCCATCAGCAAGATAAATTGAGAGCTGCTATTCTGGTGGTCAACATTTGAGTAACATGTAATACAATGGGTTCTTCTAGTTCCCCTTCATTTAGTGAGCTTATTAATGGAATTCAGAACTCTAATTCAGAACTTTAGTGATATAAGTGAATCCTTGAAATTTTTCAAAGCAATTGATCCTTGTTATAATTTCTTCTCTGGGAAATTGGATAGAAATGTGTATTGGATGAAATGGTTTAAGAAGTATAGAATCCTGATCAAGTTAGCCAGAATTGTGGGTGTGCAGAAGTACATAGGTTTTGGATGTCAAAAGCAATACAATTGCCCTCCACTTAGGTAATTTAAAGAAAATTACTTAGCAACCTCCTAATATTTCCATGTGTAGTGACTCTGGAGATTTCACTGAGGATAAGAATGGGAAAACCATTTACCAGAATGGACTGGTTTGGTTAGAAAATTTCACAAATCTCATGGGCCCAGATGCACAAATAAAACCTCCCTTGCAGGTGGAATTCACTCTGTGCAGACTGGAGAGGGGTGGGTGATCTTGGAACCAGAACAAGATGCTAAGGAGATGGCTGAATTGGTTGATTTCACTAGTGCCTGGTTGGTAGGAGAAGCAAAATCTTTGCCAGACTGAGAGTTTATTTTAAGAGTAACTAAAAGGAACTAAGTACCAGTTACCACAAGCAAGGGTGATCTTTATCTTCTTTTTTTGGTCTGTGGGAATGGGAAAGAATCTTGAAATATTCCAGCAGCTACAGGCTTCAGAAAGAGAAACTCTCCCACACATTTTTTAAGTGTCTTAGATTTTTCCAACACTACCTTGAATTAGAAAAAAAATCAAGAGAGAGTTTAATACACTTCTAAGCCTATTATACCAAGTAGATGTTAGTAAGTAGCCAAGCATTTAATAGTCAGCATTTTCTCCCCAGAAATTTTTTATGTGTACTAGACAGTGATTGTTTTGCTAAAGCTTTATGCTATCCTCCTTTACTTGGTTTTCCTTGTGAAAAATTCTGCCACAGCACCTGTAAGACCTCACTTTGAGAGATGGTTAATGTATTAATTACCCAGAACCCCAAAAATGTAAGCTGAAAACTAATAAAAGCTGCATTTACAATCAATCAGTTTTTTGACCTTCTGATGGTGAAAATATCAACATCGTTTATTCTGGGAGACCTCACAGCATTCCAAAACATCTGGGTCCTTAGGTTTCAGTTAAAACCAAAGAAGATGTGACTCATTTATCAGAGAGTTTGCACTAAAGAGAACTACCTTTGATACTTGGACTCTCTGGGATTTTTTTCCCTAAGGAAATATATATATATATATATTTCTTTTAGTTGCAAAATTATCTTAGGTGGTTTTTAAATGATCTGTCATTTGGGGATTCCTGCCTCCCTCCAAAATAATGAATTAAAATTGCTTCCTTCCTATCAATTGTAACCTGATAGTCCTTCCTCCCTCATTTCTTCCCAATTCTCTCTCTCTCTCATTCTCTTCTTCCCTCCTTCACTCCTTCTCCATTTCTCACTCCTCTTTTCATTCTCTTTCCCCCAACACACTAGGGAGAGATCTAGGCCTACAATGGCAACTGTTAGAATTGGCACCTTTGCTGATATGCGTTCTTTAGTAAATCATTCAATCCCACTTTACCTCTGTTTCTCTGCCTGAAAAATGGGGAGAGAATTACTTAGCCACATCTTAGCCACAGTTAGTAGACTACTTTGTCATCATTAGACCCCAAAATATCAACAAAGGCATAATTGTAACAAAATGTGGAGAGATAAATATTTATAACAATCCATGGTTTCTTTTCTTTCTTTTTTGAGAATTTTGCCTTATTCTTTTTTTATTTTTTCTGTTGTTTTATTTTTTGGGAGGTCTTTATTAATTTGTTTGTTTACATTTAACTTATAAGATTCAGTTCCACAATCCCTTGAGTTTCAAATTTTCTCCCCCTCCTTCTCCTACTCCCCCTTCCCATGGTGGCATGCAATCAAGTATAGGATCTGCAAATACTTTCACATTAGACATTAATCAGGTTGTGAAGATGTATTATAGCCAATGAAAGGAACAATGGGAAAGAGGAAAAAAACAAACAAGAAAAAGAAAGAGAGCAGGTAATTTGCTTCAATCTGCATTCAAACTCTGTTTTTTCTAGCTCTTTCTCTGAATGTAGACATCTCTCTCCATCATGAGTCTTTTGGACTTAACTTATAGGCCTGCATTTCTGAGAAGAGTCCAGGCTATCAAAGTTGATCATCAGATGTATGTTGTGTCTGTAATTGTGTACAAATTTCTCCTGGTTCTTCTCTTATCACTCAGCATCAGTTTGTATGAGACTCTCCAAGTAAATATGAAGTCTGTCTACTCCTCATTTCTTATAGCACAATAGTATTCCATTACATTCATATACCACAACTTGTTTAGCCATTCCCCAATTGATGAGCATCCCCTTAATTTCCAATTCTTTGCCACCACAAAAAGAGCTGCTATAAATATTTTTGTACATGTGGATCTTCCTCTCACTTCTCTGATCTCTTTGGGATACAACCCTAGAAGTGGTATTGCTGGGTCAAAGGGTATGCACTTATTTAAAGCCTTTTGGGCATAGTTTCAGATTGTTCTCCAGAAAGGTTGAATCAGTTCACAACTCCACCAACCATGTATTAGTGTTTGAATTTTCCCACATCTTCTGCAGCATTTGTCATTTTCCTGTTTTATCATCTTATCTAATCTGACTGGTAAGATGTGGTACCTCAGAGTTGTTTCGATTTGCACTTCTCTAATAAATAGTGACTTAGAGCATTTTTTTCCTATGCTTATAGATATCTTTAATTTCTTCCTCTGAAAACTGCCTGTTCATATCCTTTGATCATTGTGGTTTCTTTTCAAAGCCAACATTGTTGAGCCTTTTGAATGAAAACTTCTGGCCCCACAGGCAAAGTAACTAGCTTTGATACCCAGAAAATATGATTTGTCATATGTCAACAAAGACTAAGGATCTCCCAAACCTGCTTCTTTTGCAGGGTTCTTTTCAAAATTCTCTTATTAAGTGTTTTGCAATTGATTTCACAGGTCCCTTCTAAGACTAGCATTCTAGGATACTATTGGTTTAAAGAAGAAAACTCAGTTTTTTTTTTTCAAATAAGAGTTAAGGGGATTGTCAGAGTAGAGGGATGTTCCAGGGTAAGAAAGCTGCAGAGACTAATGGATATTTCAAGGCAAGACTACAAATGAGACATGTTGCTAAGATGATGAGGAAGCTGAGGCCCCAAGGAGTTATATGATTTGTCCAGGGTCATACAGCTAAGAAATGTCAGAGGCTTGACCCTTGACTTTTAGTCCAGGACTCTATCTATTGCATAACACTGATATTAATATTGATGTAATACAAAGATACTTGTAATCAATAACATTTTTATAACTATATACTATATGCACATTGCACACAATGACTTAATTTAGTAGGTAGCTTTCCCTTATCAACTTAATAACTAATGCTCTCATTCCTCTATGCGACATCTGAGATTTGGAGACTTGGTGCAAGAAAGCTGCCTCTAAAGAAAATGAAGGAGCATGAACTTTTCAGTCCCTTGATTTGCAGTTATTATACTGTAGGATTAGTAATCTAAACATTTCCAGAAAAAAGTACCCTTGGAGTATGTATTTCTAATATTTGATTTCTATGACCTCTAAAAAGTTAAAACAAGTCAAATGAAAAAAATCAATGCAAAAAACATTTATTAACTATCTACTATGTGCCTTCCTGTAATAGTCATAGTTGCTGTAGTTATAGTAGTAGCAGCAGCAGCAGTTATAATAGCAGTCATAGAAGAAGAGTAATCATCAGTCATAGTGGTAACATCAGTAGTTGTAGCAGTAGCATCATTGGCAGTAGTCATAGAAATAATAGCAATAATAGGAGCAACATCAGTAGCAGTTGTAATCTTAGTAGTAGTATTCTTCAAATTTAGAGTTTTGATGTTTATGAAGACTCTTCCATCCTCTCAACCAATTGCATATCTGTCCTCTTTTTCTCTGTTAAGCACAAAAAAGGGTTGCCTATTATTTTACCTCTCTTATCACCTACTCACTTCTCAATCTATATTCACACTTCCAACCCTATCACTCAAATTGAACTAATCTATTTAAGGTTACCAATAATCTTTGAACTGCTAAGCCCAATGATTTTTTGCCTATTTTTCATCTTCCTTAATCCCTTTTCACACCATTGATCACCTTCTCTTTCTGGATACTCTTTATTTCCTCAGCTTTCCTGACATTGCTCTCTTTTGGTTTTCCTCCTATCAATTTAAATTTTAATCTCTTTTGGTGTTCATCATATCTCCCCTTAAGGCTAGATATCTTTGAAGGCACAGTCCTTAGCCCTCTTCTCTTTCAATATTCTCCCCCTTAGTGGTCTCATCATCTCCCATGAGTTCAATTATACTCTCTAGGAAGAGGACTTTCAAAGCTATATAACTTTCAAATTGTACCTTATCACATAGTTATTAGTGGTTTATTCCTTCTCATTTTATTTTGTATTTATTGATGTGTATCAGCTTAAATAACCTCTTCTACAGAGACTATGGTTACTATTACTGAATCTTTAAAAGAAAATAGAATCTTGAATGGCAACTTTAACTATGGGTTTAGAGTTGCCTGTCAGCTGGAGAGAAACACAGCAAGGCATAGAGAGATAGGGTTATAAGAATTTTGTATTACTGAGAGTTGGAATTTAGCTCTTTTCTAGAAATGTTATAGAGAAAATTTTTTAGAGGCTTGTGTGGATATCCTGAGAGTTTGAATTTTGATACTATGTATCCATAGTTGAGATGGAGTAGCAACTAACTGATTAGAGGTTACCCTGGTGTGATATTTTTCACAGCTGATACAATGTAAATAAATTTTTATCATTATTGTATTACTTGTTACACTGTTAATAAAATGTATAGCCAGCATTTGATATTTGCTTAAGCTTAGAAAATAAGAGGCTTTGTTATACAGAAAGATGTGAACAAAAACTTATTGGAAAAGACTTTGTTTCTATTTCTTTAGTGAGTAATACTAATAAACTGAAATTGGGACCCAGAGGTAACCAACTAATTAATGAAAGAGATGTTATAATTTAATATATAAAGAAATGTCAAAATGGAACACTGTATTGCCTTGAAACCGAGGATGAAGGAATTAATAATAAAATATGTCAAAACTAGAGAAAAGCTTGCGATCCAATAAGGCTATAATACAAACAAGAAATCAGGATCAGGGTAGAAAGTAGGTGATATTTGAACTCTCTTGTGAACTGGGCAAAGGAAGGAAGAACACAGGAACATAAATATATTTCCCTCAACAGAAAATAGGGGAAAAGGAGAAGGGAGAAGAAGAAATGAGAGGAAGGATAGAGCAAGGGAGGAATTTTGTTTTTTTTTTTAATAACCCCATTTGGGATTGCTTTGGCATAGATACTGGAGTGGTTTATTTCCTTATCCAGCTTCATTAATAGATGAGGAAACTGAGGCAAACAAGGTTAAGTGACTTGCCCAGGGTCACGCATATTTTATATTATATTATATTATACACATATTTTATATATGTGTGTATGTATGTATATGTACATATGCACACATACATTACATATATGTTGTATTTTGTAGCTCTGTTTGAGGTAGCAAAGAATGGGAATCTGAAGGGATGTCTATCAGTTGTAACAACTGAAAAAATTATGGTTATATATTTGGAAATTAGGTGATATAAAAACAAAAATTTACTAAATTATTTTTTAAAAGGGGAAGAGTAAATGACGTGTAATAAAACCAAAAGGAATTACCTTTGGAGGAATGAGTTCCTCCATCCAGTGAAATGATGCACAGAATATCCAGAAGGCTTTTAGTGTTTATAGGGAAGACTCCTAGAGGCTCTGAAGCTTTCCCAAACTCAAGTAGAAGAGGCAAGTAGGGAAGGAAATGCAATTATTTGCAGATTATACCTAGCCTGTAAGAAGTGCAGTAAGGGAAAGAGCCTGGCCTCAATAGGCAAATGTACAGAAACATGGAATCAGGTATTCTACATATGCATGTCCTTTGGGTCTTTCAGGTCTTCCAAGATTTGAGCCATCATAGAACATAGGACAAATTTTGCTTGAGGGAATGCTCAAGGAGGAAGATGGTTCAGTACCAGGATAGCCTGAGCCATAGGAATACTTTAAATACACTTTAGGAATACTGAGACCAACACATTTGCTCAGGTCTTGCTCCCACTACAGCAGAGGGTAAATTCTCACTTGGTGATTGTTGAAGGAGAAGAAGGCAGAGATAATTCTAAGGCCTATTCTCATGTTGTCACCAGGAGAGGGAGGCAGAAGCCATGTAATATGGCAGAGAATAGGACTTGATTCCAGCCACCTAATCCATGTAGGGCAGTAGAATTTAGATTGAAGATGGGACAGCACCAGGGAGATTCTTATTATTCCATTCAAGAATGCTCACCTAGAGTAGGCACAAAGAAACTGAGTCTGGAGATATGAATAAAGAGAACATTTCAAACACAGAGAAGAAATGCTATTGGTTAAAATATTCCCCAGAGATGAACTCAGAAGAGGATTGAATAACTCCACAAAAATACAAGTAAAACCTCAGAGGGAGGGGGGAAAATGGTTTTTGCCACAAGGATTCAGAGAGTGGATGGAAAATATGAAGCAAGAGATTAAAAAATAAAATTATAGGTCTTTGGGGGGGAGGAATTGAAATGATAATACATAGCTTAGATCCAAAGGTGGAAATGATGCTGCAAAAAGTGGACCTTTTGGGAAAAATAAACTAGAGCAAACAGAATGCAATGACTTAATGGAAAAAGAAATATTAGGATAAAGTCAGAAGGTGGAAAAGTTAGATTATGATTTTAATTAAAAAAAAAACAACTGACTTGGAAAATAGGTTAAGGAGAAATAATTTAAGAATAACTGAATTTGGGGCTTTGGGGTCACATGACCAAAACATAGTATACTTAGACCTTTTTTATGGTTCCCACTAATTCTCCAATCCTTTTTCCCTAAAAAGGAGACCTGTTCAAGGTTCAGAACAATTGAACCTGAATTAGCACGAGAGAATGATTATCATTAAACTCAGCACTCTTCACCAACCAGTCTTCAAATTTTCATCAATAATTTTTATAAACTGATCTTTTGCTTTTGCTTGTGTCATACATAGGAATTACCTTCATGTTTCAAAGTGTACAGGTATATCTCACTACAAGCCCAGCCTCCAACCCACAAGGCAAATACTGATTGTGCCCACCCATGTGATGAGACAGTGGGGAAAATTTGATTGTCATCTGTTTTGAGTGGTTGCTAGGTTATAAACATCCAAGGCTGGAGGGACTCTTCCCATTTTCAACCAAACCTGTAAAAAAGTAGAAAATGATGGGTTATCCCAGAAGAGAAGAAAAAGATGAAAGCCAAAGAAGGAATAGAAATAGTAGACCAATGTGAGTGGCTGCACCAGGTTTCAAAGAAAGGAGGATGAAAATCACCCTCTGTCCTTCTAGAAGCTACTTAGGTCAGGGAACAAGACATAAGGAACATGAATGTGCCAATGTGAGAAGATGAGGCAGCTTTTCAGTGTAGCTCCTGGGTCAGTAGCTGCTATCAACAAGAGAGGAGTGAAAAATTGAGTGACTTTTGGGTTGTATTTCTAAATACATAATCAGTAGGCAAACTACTATATATATATATATATTTATATAGTATATATACTTATATATAGTAAAAATACTTATATGTATATAATATATAATTTTTAAATTTATATATTAATATATTATATATAATATTATATTACAATATGTTGTAATATAATAATTATATTATATAAGCACACATTATATTGTATATGTATACAATGTATACAAATATACATTATATAATTATATAAATAATTACAATATTATATAATACAATATTACAATATATAATATAAATACAAATACAAAGGCCCTGTAACCCAAAAGTCCCAAAAATATAAGGATGGGGGGGACAGCCAAGATGGCAGAGTAAAAGTGGGACCTTGTCTGAGCTCCTGTTCCAACCAATACCTGTAAAATATGACTCTAAAGAAATTTTAGAGCTACAGAACCCACAAAGTGACAGAGAGAAACAAATCTCCCACTGAAGGCAGCCTAGAAGGCCAACAGGGGCTATCATATCAAACTTTGAGCCAAGCACAGTCCTGTATGAGCCACATGGGTGGCATGCCAGGCTGAACAGACCAACTGGAGCAGATTTCAGGAGAGTAAATCACCAGCAGCTGTGGAGGTTTCCAGACTTCTCCACAAATAAACACCAAAGAGAAAGTAAAAAGTCAGTAGAGAACTCTGTTGGAACCAGGTGACTGAGAAGCTTGGTCAAGAGGTGGTGCAGGTACAGTGGTTGCCGTGGTCTGCAGATTGTAAGGTGACCATTTGACCATTCAGAGAATAATCACTCTTGCTTTGATCTGCTTGGATCTGGGTCACAGTCTTGGGTGGTGGTCCTGGGGTAAGGAACAGCAGTGTGCCAGAGCTTGGGGTGGCTGTAGAGAGGGCATTCTCCTCATAGTTCTGACAATAGCTTTGACAACTGCAAAAACCCCAGCAATTTGGGACACAGCTCTCTACACTCTGGAAGCAGAGTTTGACCATGGTAAAGATCTCAAAAGTCTAGCAATTGATTGGCAAGATGAGCAAAAAGAGGAAGCACAATCAGACTATGGAATCCTTTGGGGGGACAAAGAGGATCAAAATGCATAAGAAGACAACAAAGTCAAAACTCCTGCATCAAAAGCTTCCAAGAAAAATATGAATTGATTACATGCCATGGAGGAGCTCAAAAAGTATTTTGAAAATCAGGTAAGAGAAGTAGAGCAAAAATTGGGAAGAGAAATGAGAATGATGCAAGAAAATCATGAAAAATGAGTCAACAGTCTGGAAGAAAATAACACCTCAAAAATAGACTAACTCAAATGGCAAGAGTTCCAAAAAGCAAGTGATAAGAATAATGACTTAAAAAGCCAAATTTGCCAGATGGAAAAGGAATTTCAAAAACTTACTGAAGAGAATGACTCCTTCAAAATTAGATTGGAGCAAATGGAAGCTAATGACTTTAAGAGAAATCAAGATACACTAAAACAAATCCAAACAAATGAAAAAATAGAAGGTAGTGTGAAACATCTCATTGGAAAAACCACTGACCTGGAAAATAGATCCAGAGGAGATAATTTAAAAGTTATTGGACTACCTAAAACCCATGATCAAAAAAAGAGCCTAGAAATCATCCTTCAAGAAATTCTAAAGGAAAATTGCCCTGACATTCTAGAACCAGAGGGCAAAATAAAAATGGAAAGAATTCACCAATTGCCTCTTGAAAGAGATCCCAAAAAGAAAACTCCTAGGCATATCATAGCCAAATTCCAGAGTCCCAGGTCAAGGAGAAAATATTACAAGCAATCAGGAAGAAACAATTTGAGCATTGTGGTAACACAATCAGAATAACATAAGATCTAGCTAAGGAAATGAAGGGCTTGGAATATGATATTCCAGAGGTCAGGAGCTAGGATTAAAACCAAAAATTGCCTACCCAGCAAAACTGAGTATAATGCTACAGGGAAAAATATGGTCAGTTAATGAAATAGAGGACTTTCAGGCATACTTGATGTAAAAACCAGACCTGTAAAGAAAATTTGACTTTCAAATACAAGAAGCAAGAGAAACATGAAAAGGTAAACAGGAAAAAGAAATCATAAGAAACTTGTTAAAGTTGAACTATTTACATTCCTAAGTAGAAAAATGATAATTGTAACTCATGAGGCTTTTCTCAGTATGAGGCCAGTTGAGGGGAATATATATGTGTGTGTATACACACACACATAAATGTATGTACAGGAGGGTGTATGTGTATATAAAATATATATAATATATGTGTGTGTGTGTGGAATATGTATGTTCATATATACATAGAGAGAGGGCACAGGATGAGTTGACTATGAAGGGATGATATTTTTAAAATAAAATTAAGAAGTGAGAGAGGAATATTGAGAGGAGAAAGGGAAAGTGGGAATAGGGTAAATTATCTTATATAAAAGAGGCAAGAGAAAACCATTACAATGAAGGGGCAGAGCAGGCAGGTGAAAGGGAATGGGTCCTTGAATTTTGCTTAAGGAGGGAATAACATACACACTCAATTGGGTATCTTACCCTAGAGGAAAGTAGAGGGGAAGGGAATAAGAGAGGGTATGATAGAAGGGAAGGCATATTGGGGGAGAGGGTAGTTAGAAGCAAACACTTCTGAAAAGGCACAGGGTCAAAGTAGAAAATAGAATAAGTGGGGGGCAGGATAGAATGGAGAGAAATATAGTTAGTCTTTCACAATGCAACTATTATTGAAATGTTTTGCATAACTATACATGTACAAACTATATTGAATTGCTTATCTCCCCAGTGGAAGTAGGTGAGGAGGGAAGAAGGGAAAGAATGTGGAAATTAGAGTTTAAAAACAAATATTGAAAAAATAAATAAATATATATGTGTGTGTGTGTGTGTGTATATATATATATATATATATATATATATATATATATATATATATAT
>NW_027185735.1:3095064-3103665 GCF_028583685.1 Petaurus breviceps papuanus
TATATATATATATATATATATATATATATATATATATATATATATATGTGGATAAACTGACTGAAACACCAAAGATTTCCAGAGAATATAATTTCAATTAAAAATCTAAAATACAAGGAGATAAATCAACAGGAAAAGATCCTATAACTAGGAGAATAGATGAGCTCTAAACTTTCTACAAGAGTATGCAGCTCTTTAGAATTACTGCATGAGTAAAAGTGGACCAAGGACTGATAAAATAGGTAATTCTTTCTCATCCTAAGAGAGTATAAAACAACAAAGGGATATTATAGTAGGGTTCAAAAGAGAAATGAAATCTATATAAGAAATAATTCAAAAGGAAGAAAGGTTAGAATTTATGGCTTTCAAAACAGAAATAATTAAAAATTTGTAGAAAGAAATTAATCTAAGTATGTGAGTTTCTCCAAAGAAGCAAAAAAGAGAATAACAGATTTGGAATACAAAAATATTAAATAGGAGGGAATCTGGCAGAAGAAAAGCAAAAAGGTAATGTTAAAATTATGTCCATACAGGTGAAAGTCTGGCCTCAAAGATAGAGGATGCACAAAGACAAATTTTTCCCCTAGAAGAATATGACATAAGAAAAATCTGAACAGCCTAATGCAGGAAAAATACAACAAAAACATTTGGCAAGAAGTTTTGAACACCAAAATCCCAAAGCATTCATTAAAGGAATACACAGATAGGGTCCAAGAGAACACACAAACACACACACACACACACACACACACACCCCTACACCCAGGATTCATTAGACTCTAAGATATAGTGACCAAATTTAATAACTCCAATAACAAAAAATTCTATAGGCAGCCAGAAGAAAGAATTTCAAATATAAAAGGAAGAAAATTTGAATAACACAGAATATTCCATACTTGCCAGAAACCACAACAGGAATGAAATAATTTATTTCAAAAAACAAAGGAGTTCAAAATGTTATACAAAACATAAAACCTAACACACTAGCACCTAATCATCAAGTCTGAAAGATGAACATTCAACCACAAAAATGTGTTTTGAGATATTCCTACATAAATAAAATAAAACCAGATTTAAGCAGAATATTAACTTGTAGACAACAGAATCATAAGAAATCACAAAACACAAATTATAAAAGAGATAATGACTAAGGAAATAAATTGCTCCCTTTCTAGAAGTAATTTTTAAGAGAGAAAATAAAGAGAAAAACTGACTTTATAAGATAAAGAAGAAACAATGAGGAGTCATCCAGAGATGAAAAACTATAAAAGAAGTAAGCAAAATTTAAGGAAAGAGAAGTGAACCCAATAGATTGTTTCTGCATAAACCAATCTATTATATGAAATAAAATTGCTGAGTGAAAATTTTCATAATTCAGGAAGAGAGAGGTGGAACATAGAGGGAGAATATATAAATTGTTTCATTGTGAACATGAATGAACAGCAAAGGCATGATAATAGAGTTTGGCAGAAGAGGAGGATGTGAGAGAATATCAAAGATGGTAAAAGGAAGGGAATGAAATTAAAGGAATGAAAGTGGAGATTTTAACTCAACAAGGACAAGTTTTTCCACTAAAAATAACTTGCATGGGGGTAAGATGTTGATTCTGTGGATAAGAAATGGGGCCTTAAAATGGATTTAATCTAGAAGATATAGGGCATTGGGAGATAACCTCCTCAGATATAGGTACATTCATGGAAAAACATACTGCCTCAGGAAATATGAGCTGCTAAGTGTGACTGGCATCCTTAAACATGGAATGGGGAGGAAAACAGACCAGAGCTTTTACAGAATGGCTAACGAAAAAGAGGCTGGTTATGGGAAAGAAAGGAAATAGAATTGGACCACATAATTTGTATGCAGGCTAATTTTTGCCATATCAACAAACATTTATTAAGCACCTTCTAAGTACCAAGCAGTCTGTTAAGTGCTGTGGATACAAATAAAAACAACAACAACAAAAATAATCATAGTCCCAGATCCCAAAGAGCTAACTATTTAATAAGTAATATAACATGCAGAAAACAATTTACAAATAAGATATGTGTGGGGATAAATTGGAAGCAACTTCAGGGGAAGAGCACAGCCTTAAAGTAGGACTAGGGCAGGGGGAGGGAAGAATATAATTAGTTACATTTTGGACATGTTAATTTTAGATGTTTATGGGAAATGTATTTCAAGATGTCTAATAGACATCTGGAGAGTGGAGATTAGAAGAGAGGTTAGGGTTGAATGAGTAGATCTGAGAATTAACAGCATAAAGACAGTAACTGAATACACTGGAGCTGAAGAGATCACCACTGAAATAGTATAGAGTGAAAAAAAAGAAGAAGGCCCAGGATAGAATCCTAGAGGGTATATATGGTGTGTAGCATGAATTGGAAAAATAGAGCAAAGGACACTGAAAAGAGGTAATCATACTGGTAGGAAGGAGGACCAGGAGAAATCAGCACAGAAAAATCTAGGGAGAAGAGCATATCAAGTAGAAGAGGGTCTCCAATGAAGGTGACTAACGGTTTTAAAGGCTACAGAGAATTCAAGAAGTATAAGAAATGAGAAAAGGTCATTAAATTTGGCAATTAAAAGGTCATTAGTAATTTTCAGGTAAATGATGAGGTCAAAAGCCAGAATGGAAAGAGTTGAAAGAGTGAGAGAAAAGGAAGTGGAGGCACTTATTGTAGATGACCTTCTCAAGACTTTAGTCACAAATAGGAGGAGATATATGAGATAAGAGCTAGCAGGAATAGATCGATTGAGTGAAAGGGTTTTTTTTTTTAATTTAGAGAATAGGCTGTGAAGCAGGGAAGCAACCAGTAGATTGGGAAAGATGAAAAATTAATGAGAGAATATGAATGAAAGAGGGAGCAATCTTCTGGAGAAGAAGGGAAACAATGGAATGCTTTGTGCAGAGAATGGCCAAGTCTTTATGTGAGAAAGGGGTCAAAGAAGAGATAGTGGCAGAAGGCATCTGAGTGAGGTGAGATGATGAGGAAGGGAAAAGAAGGAACTCTTGGTGAGTGACCTCAGTTTTTTTTCACTGAAATATGAGGAAAGATTTTGCAACTGAAAGGAGGGGAGTGCGACCCATGGGAGATTTGAAGAGGGATGAAAAGGCATGGAAATGGCACAGTGGTGAGTGGGATAGTTTTTCAATCAGGGAGGTATAAAAGGGTAACATTATTATAGGGAAGACCCAGTTGAGATTCAGTTACATAAATTTGTAGTGTACCTAGATAGTTGTTTCCTGATTTTCTCCTGTTTCAGCAGGATGTGAGTAGGAACAAAGGCAGCGGAGGTAGTGTTCTATGGCTCAGGTTTAGCAGGGTAAGATTGGCAATAGGATAAAAGGTAAAGGGACCTGAGGGAAGAGGACAGAATAGAGTTGAACTGCTTGGCTAAAGAGTAAAGATAGGGGAAAAGGGGAAGTACAACCATTTTGGGGGTGATGGCTTGGGAAAGAATTAAAGGTAGAGAGACTGGAGGTTATGGTGAGGAGAAATAGGTTAATCGGAAAAAAAAAAAAACATAGAACTGGTAAACCAGAGGAAAAGTTCTTTTTAAAAGTAATAAAATTGAGAGTATTCTGGGAAGATGGTAGAATAGGTCAGGAAAATCCCAGTTTTCAAGATTTTCCCCTACAAAAAGAGATGAAATTGTATGCTAGGGTGAATATTGGGCAGTAAAAATAAATAAAGTGGGGGCAGAACAGGGGGCATCCTGGGACAATCAGAGATCTGAAGAAAAGTCCCAGGATGAGGTTTGGTCCCTGTGAAGAGTAAACACCAACAAGCTATGCCTTAGGTCCCCTTAAACAACCAACTGCAAGCCCTGAGGTTAGCTGGGTTGGAAGTTGCCTCAACCCCAGTCACAGGAACTTTTACCCCCTAGACAGTGAGGGGTCTTGTTTATCTGAGCTGGGGAAGATCAAGGGAACCTATGCTCACAAGGAATGCCAGACTCAACTGTGCTGTGGAGACACCCGTGGAAGTGAGAAAGAACCAACACACACCTAGTGAGCGCAGGAGCAGTGGAGCAGGGACTCTGCTGACTGTGGGCACTTAAAGGAGGCTGGAGGTCTTTGTTCCGGTTCTAGGCCAAAGGAGAGAACTGAAGGAGGATCTGATGTTTGAAGAAATAAAAAGAAAAAAAACCTAAATTTAAAGAATGAAAAAATAGAAGAAAATGTGAAACAATGGATCTAGAAAACATATTCAAAAGAGAAAACACAAGAATAATTAGAATACCTCAAAGTTGTGATAAAAAAAAGAATCTTGATACAATAAAACAAGAAATAATTAAAGAAAAATGTCATGAAGCATTAGAACTAGAGGGGAAAGTAGAAATAGAAAAAATCCACTGATCACCACCTGAGAGACATGCTATGAGGAAACCCACAGGGATATTATAGTTATATTCTAAAACATCCACCTCAAGCATAAAATATTGTGAACAAGAAAAAGAAACATTTTAAATATGGTGACAGTGATGACACTAAAAGACCACAGGTCTTGGAACACTATATATGATAAAAGCAAAAGAACTGGGCTTCCAGTCAAAATATACCCAGAAAAGCTAAGTATAATACTGAATGAAAAAAAATGGATATTAAATGAACTGTTAGATTTTCAAGACTTAAAGAAAAACAGCACCTGAATTTAATAGAAGATTTAACACACAAGAACCAAGAGAAATATAAGGTAAATACTAACGACAATTATAAGGGACTCAATAAGGACAGACTCTTTGCCTTTTTTATATGTAAAACATATGTCTAAAATTGTTATCAGTAATTGGGTAATTCATAAGGACAGATTTGGGTAGACTTGAGTATGACATGACTTTAAAAAGTAAAAAAAAAGCTAAAAAGAGGATTTTATACAAATGAGGTGTGAGAGGAAGGGCTCAGTCAGAGGAACTAGATGGGGGAGCAAGGCTGTTAGTTCTGGAAATCTACTTTCATAAAGAATGTGTTCAAGAAGGAACAATGCATACATATCTAGAAAAGTATGAAAGTCTTCTAAATTCAGAAAGAAATAGTATGCTAAGGGAAAAGGGAGAAGGAAAAGGATATGGGAGGGATCTATAGAGGTGAAGGTGAGGAAGTAGGTTAAAGTGGAAGTATAGAAAGGTGTTTAGATTAATGGGAATAGGAGGATAATAGAGGGATCCTTGGGGCAGGGTAGGTTAAGTAATAGGAAGGCAAGGTATCAGGTAGAAGTAAATTAGAAGATTTAGGAGGGATAGGAAATAAGAGATATACACAAACACTAAAACAGAGATTAGAAGTAGAATTTGTTAGGGAAAGTATATGTCTATATGTATGTATGTATACCTTTATATATGTGTATAGCTGTTTATCACCAATGTGATACCCACAGCAACTGCTATGAATATGCAGGTGTATTTCCAGGTTTGAATCACAAGTTATAACAGATTCTCTTCTTTGAAGACAAAATCAAGATATTTGCTCATTTACCAGAAAGCCAAGTCCACCATGGTAATAAAGAAGTTGGTACATATTATCAATACAGGAAGCACCACCATCCCCATGCCTTCCCTCCCTCAGGTCTCCCCACAAACAAGTTCCCTTAGACAAAATGTTTCTCTCTCACCCATGCTAGCTGCTCTGTCCCTTTCTACCTCTTCACTAAGCTCCACCTTTCTTACTTTGTATTCTACCCTTCCTACACTCTGCTCATGCTCTGTGGGGTGAACTCCCACACTGAGCTCCATGTGATTCAGCTGTGGGCTGGGTCAGATCTCAGAGCAGGTCACATGGGCCTATTAAGGGGCAGGAAAGATCTTAAAATTCCTTTAACATTATAATCTGTATGTGTATATCTATATATAAATATATCTATGCTTAATTGTAACCTTCTAGTGGGGGAAGGGGAGAAAGGGAAAAAGGAACAAAGTAAAAAGCGTACAACAGAGAACCAAAGAAAGCTAACAATGAAGCAAAATGGACAGCTCTCAACATAACACATAGTATTTATTATATAGGCTTTCTTGAAATGGAAATTTATTGCTATATATTTTGAATCCTCATGTTCTGCTGTACACCTGACATGCTTTTTTTCTTTTCTTATTTTGTATTTAAGTTACAAGTTTTTTTTTCTTTCCTTATTGTGTGTTTATGTTTTGGTCATAAAAAAGCAAAAAAAAAACCAAATAAAAACAAAAATATAATAAATAGTAACAAAATCAATAAATTATTAGCAAAACTTATTGAAAAGAAGAGAGAGGAACACCAAATTAATAAGACTAAAATGAACTTAAAAAAAATAAAATCAGGTTATTCTTCTTTGGAACCATTCTTGTTTTGGTATTTTGCAATTTTCTGTATAATTTCTTTGGGATACAGACCTATTAATGATACTTCTAGGTCAAAAGGTATATATGTAGTTTTATAGCCTTTTGGATATAGTTTCAAATTGCTCTCCAGAATGGTTCGATCAGTTCACAACTTCAACAATGTTTGAGTGTCCCAAATTTTCCACATACCTTCCAACATTTGTCATTTTCTTTTTATGTCACATTAACTAATCTGATAAGTGTGAGGTGGTACCTCAGAGTTGTTTCAATTTGCATTTTCAGTTTGCATAATTGATAGAGATTTGGAGCATGTTTTTCATATGACTATAGATAGCGTTGATTTCGTCATTTGAAAAATATCTATTCAGGTGTCTCTGATAAAGGCTTCATTTCTAAAATATGTAGGGAACTGAGTCAAATTCACAAGAATACAAGTCATTCCCCAATTGATAAATGATCAAAGGATATAAACATGCAGTGTTCAGAGGAAAAAATGTTGTAAATCACTATTGATCAGATAGATACAAACCAAAAGAACTCTGAGGTACCACATCACACATATCAGATTGGCTAACATGACAAAATAGGAAAATGATAAATGTTGGAGATGTGGGAGAATTGGACACTAATTCTTTGTGGGTTGAGTTGTGAACTGATCTAAACATTCTAGAGAGCAATTTGGAACTATGCCCAAAGGACTATAAAAATGTGCATATTCTTTGACCCAGCAGTATTACTTCTAGGGCTATATCCCAGAAAGATCATAAACATGGGAAATGGACCCACCTGTATAAAAATATTTATAGCAGTTCTTTTTCTGATGCAACAGGAATTCACAAGTTCTAGGGTTCACAAATTGTGGGGTTCATAAGTTCTGCTTTTCAATAATGGGCAAGGCTCAGAAGAAACTTTAACTGAAACAAGGTGTCAACTAAGGAGCTGAAACAAGGTGTTCACTATGTCTTTGTTTGCTATTACAATAATGTTCTCTATCTCTTGCTAGGTCATAAATTTTCTCCATCTATCTGACAAAGAAATTATTCCGACTATAAACAGGGGGTGGAACCAAGATGTCAGAGTAGAAGCACAAACTTCCTGGGGCTCTGGCTTCCACTTTCCCCAATCCATGTAAAAAGGGGATTCTAAACAAACTTTGGAGCAGCAGAACCCACAAAATGACACAGAGAAGCTAACCTCCCACTGAAGACAGCCCAGTAGGAGAGCAGGAATCTAGCTCAGCTTTCTGGGCGCCAAGCCCAGCTCCATGCCCAGGCTTTAGCCCTAGGGTGGGTCTGACCAGCTGCCTGCCACAGGGACTCCAGATCAGCGGCAGCTGTGGCCATTTACAGATTTATCAACACATAGATGCAAAGGACAAAGTGAGAGGTCAGTGCAGAATGGACTTTGGGACCATTAAGTGGGAATGCATGGCTTTTGCCCCCCCGGCAGGGCGAGAAGCCACTGAGACACCAGCACAGCCAGACAGTGCCACGTGGCAGCTTCAGCTCCTGGCCTGCAGAGTGTAGGGTGACAAAGCACCAGTCTGAGGGGTAATCGCTCCTGCTTTAACCTGCTTGGATCTGGATTGCAGTCCAGGGTGGAGGTCCTGGGTAGTGTGTCCAGCTTGCCAGAGCATGTGGAAACCTCAGAGAGGGTAGCCATCTAATACCTCAGGCAGCTGAGAAAACCCCAGCGTTTGGGACGAAAGCTCCCCTGTCTGGTGGCAGAGTCCTACTGTGGCAAAAAGCCCAAAAGTCAAGTAATTGAGTGGGAAAATGAGCAGGCAAAGGAAACAAAGCAGACAGAAGATTCCAACATTACATTCCTATTTTGGGGACAAAAAGGAGCAAAGCATGGAACAGGAGGAAAACAGTGAAGTCAGAACTCCTGCACCAAAGGCTTCAAAGGAAAATACAAGCTGGTTACAGACCATAGAGGACCTTAAGAAGCAGATAAGAGAAGTGGAGGAAAAATTGGGAAGAGAAATGAGAATAATGCAAGAAAATTATGAAATGAGAGTCAACAGCCTGACTGAGGAAAATAATGCCTTAAAAAACAGACTGACTCAAATGGCAAAAGAGGCTCAAAAAGAATGCCTTAAAAAGCTGAATTTGCCAGATGGAAAAATAATCTCAAAAGCTCGATGAGGAGAATCATTGCTTCAGAATTACATTGGAGCAAATGGAAGCTAATGACTTGATGAGAAATCAAGATGCTGTTAAAAAGATCCAAAAAAATGAAAGAATAGAAGGCAATGTGAAATATCTCATGGGAAAAACCACTGAC
>NW_027185735.1:3113665-3197236 GCF_028583685.1 Petaurus breviceps papuanus
GTCAGTGGTTTTTCCCATGAGATATTTCACATTGCCTTCTATTCTTTTATTTGTTTGGATATGTTTAACAGCATTTTGATTTCTCATAAAGTCATTAGCTTCCATGTGCTCCCATCTAATTCTGAAGCAATATTCTCCTCACTGAGCTTTTGAGATTCTTTTTCCATCTGGCAAATTTGGCTTCTTAAGGCATTCTTCTCCTCATTGCCTTTTTGAGCCTCTTTTGCCATTTGAGTCAGTCTGTTTTTTAAGGCATTATTTTCCTCAGTCAGGCTGTTGACTCACATTTCATAATTTTCTTGCATTGTTCTCATTTCTCTTCCCAATTTTTCCTCCACTTCTCTTATCTGCTTCTGAAGGTCCTCTATGGCCTGTAACCAGCTTGAATTTTCCTTTGAAGCTTTTGGTGCAGGAGTTCTGACTTCACTGTTTTCCTCCTGTTCCATGCTTTGCTCCTTTTTGTCCCCAAAATAGGAATGCAATGTTGGAATCTTCTGTCTGCTTTGTTTCCTTTGCCTGCTCATTTTCCCACTCAATTATTTGACTTTTGGGCTTTTTGCCACAGTAGGCCTCTGCCACCAGACAGGGGAGCTTTCATTTCAAACACTGGGCTTTTCTTAGCGGCTGGAGGTATTAGATGGGTGCCCTCTCTGAGATCTCTACATGCCCAGGCAAGCTGGACACACACCCCAGGACCTCCACCCTAGACAGCAATCCAGATCCAAGAAGGTTAAAGCAAGAGCGATTACCCCTCAGACTGGTGCTTTGTCCCCCTATACTCTGCAGGCCAGGAGCTGAAGCTGCCATGTGGCACTGTCTGGCTGTGCCAGCATCTCAGTGGCTTCTCACCCTGGGGGGGAAAAAACCACGCATTCCCACTTACTGGTCCCATAGTCTAGACTGCACTGACTTCTCACTTTGTCCTTTGCAGCTATGTGTTGATAAATCTGGAAACGGCCACAGCTGGTGCTGATCTGGAGTCCCTCTGGCTGGCAGCTGGTCAGGCCTGACCTGGTGCTAAAGCCTAGGCATGGGGCTGTCCTCAGCTCCCAGAGCGCTGTGATGGATTCCTGCCAGCCTGCTGGGCTGTCCTCAGTGGGAGGTAAGTTTCTCTGTGTCCTTTTGTGCCTTCTGCAGCTCCAAAGTTGGTTAGAGCCCCTTTTTACATGGATTGGGGAAGGTGGAAGCCAGAGGTGCAGGAAGGTTGTGCTTCTATTCTGCCATCTTGGCCTAGCCAATTTTACTTTTAAAGAAGTGATTTTGTTAGTAGATTTTTTTTCCCTTTGACCAATTCTATTTTTTAAGAAGTTGTTTTCTTCAGTAAATTATTTTCTTTATTTTCCAAACTATTGGCATTCAAAACATGAATTGGTCCCAAATCATGGAAGAACTCAAAAATGATTTTAAAAATCAAGTAAGTGAGGTGGAGGAAAAAATGAAAAGAGAAATGAGAGTGATGCAAGAAAATCATGAAAAAAAGAATCAACAGCTTAATAAAAGGAGCACAAAAATACTGAAAAAAAAAAAAACCCTATGTCTTAAAAAACAGAATAGGCCAAATAGTAAAAGAGGCACAAAAGTCCAATGAAGAGAACAATGGCTTGAAAAAAAGAATTGGCCAAATGGAAAAAGATATATGAAATTCTCTGAAGAAAACAACTCTTTAAAAACTAGAATAGGCCAAATGGAAAAGGAGGGACAAAAGCTCAATTAAGAAAATAATTCCCTGATGAGTATAATTGAGCAAGTGCATGCTAATGACTCCATGAGACACCAAGAAATAATAAAACAAAATGATAAAAAAGAAGAAAAATATAAAGCATATGTTTGGAACAACAATTGACCTGGAAAATTGATGCAGGAAATAAAATGTAAGGATCATTGGACAGTCTGAAAATCATGGAGGGGGGGGGGAAGCCTCTTTCAAGAAATTATCAAGGAAAACAGCCCTGATATTCTCAAACCGGAGGGTAAAAGAAAAAAATAGAATCCACTGATAATTTCCGAAAAGAAATCCCAAAACCAAAACTCCCAGATATATTATAGCCAAATTCCAGGTCAAGGAGAAAATATTACAAGCAGCTAAAAAGAAACAATTCAGATACTGTGAAGTCACAGTCAGGATAACACAAGATTTAGCCATTTCTACATTAAAGGATCAGGGAGCTTGAAGTATGATACTCTGGTTGGAGAAGGAGCTAGGATTACAACAAAGAATCACCTACACAGCAAAACCTCAGGGGAAAGATGATATTCAATGAAATAGAGGACTTTCAAGCATTCCTATTGAAAAGACCAAAGCTGAGTAGAAAATTTGACTTTCAAATGCAAGACTCAAGAGAAACATAAAAAAGTAAACAGGAAAAAGAAATCATAAAGGATTCAATAAAGTTAAACTGTTTACATTCCTAAATAGGAAGATGATATTCATAAATGATAAAACTTTTCTCATTACTATGGCAGTTACAAGTATGCATAAATGGAATGCATGCGTGCAAATTGAGTATAATGGGATGATTATCTGAAAAAAAAATAAAATTAATGGTGAGAAAGTGGAATGCACTGACAGAAGGGGTATGGGAAAGGCAGAATGGGGGTAAATTACCTGACATAAAAAAGGAAAAAAGGGCCTTTAACAAGGGAGAGGATAATAAAGAAGGGTTGGGGGGGGGACATGTGACCCTTAAATGAAACACTTTTGAGGACAGATAGGGTGAAAGGGGAGAAACAATAAGATAAATGGGGAAAAATAAGATAAGAGGCAAACACAAAGTAATAATAACTATGATAAACTGTTACAGCAGGCTTCACAGATATAGACATCATTTCTCAAATACACAGGTAACTTAGTTAAATTTATAAAAATAAGGGGTGTCTAGGTGACTCAGTGAATAGACCATTGGCCCTGGAGTCAGGAGGACCTGAGTTCAAATCTGGCCTCAGATACTTAACACTTACTAGCCCTGTGACCTTGGACAAGTCACTTAACACCAATTGCCCTGCTCTCCCCCCTCCAAAAAATAAAAGAAAAAAAATTATAAAAATAAGAAGCATTGGGGGATAGAGCCAAACTGGTGGTGTAGAAACAGGACTTCCATGCAGCTCCTGCTTCCACCTCCTCCAATACATGTAAAAAAAAAGACTAAACAAACTTTAGACCTACAGAACCCACAAAGTGACAGAGAGAAACTAACCTCCTGCTGGAGACAGCCTGGCAGGCTGGCAGGTAGGGTCTAGAGCAACATGCTAGGAGGCAAGCCCAGCCCAGGCCCATGTGAGTTTGAGGTTTTAAGCTCAGTGTGGCCTGACCAGCCATGGCTAGAAGGACATCGGGAGAGTGGATCACCAGAAGCTATGGCAGTTTCCAGAATCATCAACCCATATAAGCCAAAGACAAAGTGAGAGGTCAGTGGACTTTGGGAACAAGGGATGTGGAAGTGTGGTCTGGCCTCAGCCCCTTAAGGGGGAAGGGAACCAAGTGACCAGTCTGAGGGGTAATTGCTCTTGTTTTAACCTGCTTGCATCTGGATCCTTGTCCTGGGTGGAGGTCCTAGGATATGTGACCAGTGTGCCAGAGTCAGTGGAAACTTCTGAGAGGGCACCCAACTAATAAATAGCTCCAGCAGCTGAGAAAACCCCAATGATTTGGGACAAAGCTCTCCTCTCTGAAAGCAGAGTTCTACTGTGGCAAAAAGCTCAAGAGTCAAGTGGTTGAGTGGCAACATGAGAAAGCAGGGGGGAAGTGGGTCAAGCACAGTGATCTGGCTTTGGATTCCTTTTGGGGGGACAAAAAGGATCAAGACATAGAGCATGAGGAAGACAATGAAGTGAGAACTCCTGCACCAATAGCTTACAAGAAAAATATGAACTGGCTATAAGCCATAGAGGAGGTTAAGAAGGATTTTGAAAACCAAATAAGAGAAGTGGAGGAAAAATTGGGAAGAGAAATGAGAATGATGCAAGAAAATCATGAAAAGAGAGTCAACAACCTGACTGAAGAAAACAATGCCTTAAAAAACAGACCAACTCAAATGGCAAAAGAGGCTCAAAAAACCAATGAAGAGAAGATTCCTTAGAGAGTCAAATTTGCCAGATTGAAAAAGAATCTCAAAAGCTCACTGAAGAGAACCATTCCTTCAGAATTACATTGGAGCAAATGGAAGCTAGTGAATTTATAAGAAATCAAGATACTATCAAACAGATCCAAACAAATGAAAAAAATGAAGACAATGTGAAATATCTCATTGGAAAAACCACTGACCTGGAAAATAGATCCAGGAGAGATCATTTAAAAATTATTGGACTACCTGAAAGCCATGATTTTAAAAAAAAACCTAGAAATTGTCCTTCAAGAAATTCTCAAGGAAAATTGCCCTGATATTTAGAACCAGAGGGCAAAATAGAGGTTAAAAGAATCCACCAATCCCCTCCTGATAAAGAGCCCAAAAAGAAAATTCCTAGGAATATTATAGTCGAGTTCCGGAGTTCCTAGATCAAGGAGAAAATATTACAAGCAGCCAGGAAGAAACAATTTGAGTATTGTGAAAACACAATCAGGATAACACAGGACCTAGCAGCTCCTATATTAAGGAATAGAAGGACTTGGAATATGATATTCCAGAGGTCAAAGGAGCTGGGATTAAAACCAAGAATCACCTATCCAGCAAAGCTGAGTATCATGGTTCAGGAGAAAATATGGTTATTCAATGGAATAGAGGACTTTCAAGCATTCATGATTAAAAAACCAGAGTTGAATAGAAAATTTGACATTCTGACACAAGAAACAAGAGAAGCATGAGAAGGTAACCAAGGAAAAGAAATCATAAGGAACTTATCAGAATTGAAATATTTACACTCTTACACAGAAAAATGATAATTGTAACTGATGAAACTTTTCTCAGTATGAGAGTAGTTGAAGGGAATATAACAAGACACTCTATCTCTCAGCTACAAGCATTTTCTCTGGCTATTGCCCATGCCTAGAATGCTCTTGCTCTGCATCTATTGGCTTCCCTGGCTTCATTCAAGTCCCAACCAAACTCCCACATTGTACAGGAAGCCTTTCCCAACCCTTCTTAATTCAAATTTAATCCTCAAGAATGAGTGGGTCAAACAATAAATTATATAAACAATTAGAAACTTCATTCAAGAGAATGACAACAGTGAGACAACATACTTGTGGAATGCAGTGAAAGCAGTTCTTAGGGGAAGTTTTTTATCTCTGAATGAAAACATGAATAAAAGAGAGAAAATAGAGATCAATAAATTGGGATGCAACTGAAAAAACTAGAAAAAGAACAAAGTGAAAATCCCCATTTAAATACTAAATCGGAAATACTGAGAACCAAAGGAGAGAATAATAAAATTGAAATTTAGAAAACTATTGAATTAATAAATAAAATTAAAAGCTGGATTTATGAAAAAACAATAAAATGGATAAATCTTTAATCGATATAATAAAAAAAAGAAAGAAGAAAATCAAATCACAAGTATCAAAAATGAAAAGGGTGAATCTACCTCTAATGAAGAGGAAATTAAAACAATAATTAGGAATTATTTTACCCAATTGTATGACCATAAATTTGACAATCTTAGTGAAATGGATGAATATTTATAAAATTATAAGTTGCCTAGATTAGCTGAAGAGGAAATAAAATACTTATATAACCCCATTTCAGAAAAAGAAATTGAATAAGCCATCAATGAACTCCCTAGGAAAAAAAAACTCCAGGGCAAGATGGATTTACTAGTGAATTCTATCAAATATTTAAAGAACAACTGATTCCAATACTCCACAAATTATTTGGGAAAATTGGAGAAGGAATCCTACCAAATTTTTTTTATGACCCAAAATATAGTACTGATACTTAAACTGGTAAGAGACAAAAATGGAGAAAGAAAATAATAGACCAATTTCCCTCATGAATATAAGAACAAAATTTTTAAATAAAATATTAGCAAAAAGACCACAGCAACTTATCACGAGAAAAATACACTTTTATCAGGTAGGATTTATTCCAGAAATGCAAGGATGGTTCAAAATTAGGAAAACTACCAGCATATTTGATCATATCAACAACAAAACTAGCACAAACCATATGATTATTTCAATAGATGCAGAAAAGGTTTTGACAAAATACAACACCCTATTAAAAACACTAGAAAGCATTGGAATAGTGCTCACTTCAATAGCACATATACTAAAATTGGAATGATACAGAGAAGATAAGCCTGCCCCCCCTCGCAAGAATGACACACAAATTCAAGAAGTATTCCATATTTTTATTATTTGACAAAAACATCCAGGAAAACTGGAATATAGTATGGCAGAAACTGGATATAGAACCATTATCTAATACCGTATACCAAAATTAAGTCTAAATGCATGTGTGATCTAGGTGTAAAGGATGATACTGTAAGCAATTTGGGAAAGCAAAGAATAGTTTACTGTCACATTTATGGAGAGGGGAAGATTTCATGACCAAACAAGAATTAGAGAGCATCATAAGGTGCAAAATGGATAACTTGATTACACGAAACTGAAAAGCTTCAATACAAACAAAGCCAATGTAACCAAGATTAAGAGGGAAGTGGGAAAATGGAAAAGACTTTTTACAACCAATATCTCTGATAAAGTTCTCATTTCTAAAATATAGAGAGAATGGAGTCAAACCTATAAGAATGCAAGTCATTCCCCAATTAATAAATGGTCAAAGGATATGAACAGACAGTTCTCAGAGGAAGAAGTTAAAGATATCTATAAGCATGTATTATTTATATTATTATAAAGATATCTATTAGCAAAAAGACCACAGCAACTTGTCATGAGAAAAATACATTTTTATCAGGTAGGATTTATTCCACAAGTGCAAGGAAAATTCAGTATTAGGAAAACTATCAGTATTTTTTATCATATCAACAATAAAATATGAAAAAATGCTCTAAATCAATATTGATTAGAGAAATGCAAATTAAAACATCTCTGAGATACCACATCTTACTGGTCAGATTGGTTAAGATGACAAAACAGGAAAATGATAAATTCTGGAGAGGATGTGGAAAAATTGGAACACTAATACTTTGCTGGTGGAGTTGTGAACTGATTGAACCATTCTGCAGAGCAATCTGGAACTATGCCCAAAGGGCTATAAGTAATTTCATATCCTTTGACCCAGAAATACCACTTCTAGGGTTGTATCCCAAAGAGATCACAGAAGTGGGAGGAAGACCCATATGTACAAGAATATTTATAGCAACTTTTTTTGTGGTGGCAAAGAATTGGAAATTAATGGGATGACCATCAATTGGGGAATAGCTAAAAAAGCTATGGTATATGAATGTAATGGAATACTATTGTGCAGTAAGAAGTGAAAAGCAGATGGACTTCATATCTACCTGGAGAGGCTTATACAAACTAATTCTGAGTGAGAAGAGCAGAACCAGGAAAATGTGTACACAATTACAGATACAACACATGTGTGATGACCAACTTTGATAGACCAGACTCTTCTCAGAAATTTAGGGCTATAAGTAAACTCCAAAAGTCTCATTCAGAGAAATCTAGAAAGAGCAGAGTTTGGATGCAGATTGAAGCAAATTACCTGCTCTCTTGCTTTTTCTTGTTTGGTTTGGTTTCTTCTTTCCCATTGTTCATTCCATCTGATACAATCCTTCTTTATAACCTGACCAATGTCTAATGTGACAGTATCTGTAAATCCTATACCTGATTGTATGCTGCCATGGTGGGGGGGAGGTGGAGAAGAGGGAGGGAGAGAACATTTGAAACTCAAAGAAGTGGGGAACTGAATCTTTTAAACTCAAAGTAAAGGAACAAATTTATAAAGACAAAAAAAGATAAAGCATAGGAATAAATGGAGTCTTCCTTAAAACAATAACTAGCATCTATCTAAAACCATCAGCAAGTATTATGTGTAATAGCAATAAGCTAGAAGCATTTCAAATAAGATCTGGGGTGAAACAAGGATGTCCATTATCACTCCTCTTATTCAGTTTCATACTAGAAATGTTAGCAGTAGCAATAAGAGAAGAAAAAGAAATTGAAGGAATCAGATTAGGCAAAGAAGAGACTAAGCTATCACTCTTTACAGATGATATGATGATATACTTAGAGAATCCTAGAGAATCAAGTAAAGAACTACTTGAGATAATAAATAAATTTAGCAAAGTTGCAGGATATAAAATAAACCCACATAAATCCTCAGCATTCCTACATATTTCTAATGAAATCCAACAAGAAATAGAAAGAGAAATTCCATTTAAAGTCACTATAGACATTATAAAATATTTGGGAATCTACCTGCCAAAACAAACCCAGGACCTATATGAACACAATTACCAAAAACTTTTCACACAAATAAAGTCAGATCCAAATAATTGAAAAACATCAGTTGCTCATGGCTAGGTCAAACTAATATAACAAAAATGACAATTTTACCTATATTAATTTACATATTTACTGCCATACCAATCAATCTACCAAACAATGATTTTATAGAGCTAGAAAAAAATAGTAACAAAATTAATCTGGAGGAACAAAAGGTCTAGAATACCCAGGGAATTAATCAAATGAAATGCTAGGGAAGGAGGCCTAGTCATACCAGATTTCAATCTATATTATAAAGCAGCAGTCATCAAAACTACTTGGTACTGGCTGAGGAATTGAGTAGTGGATCACTGCAGAAGTCAATGACTATAGTAATCTGCTATTTGCTAAACCCAAAGACCCCAGCTTCTGGAATAAGAACTCACTATTTGACAAAAACTGCTAGGAAAACTGGAAAATAGTATGGAAGAAACTGGATATAGATCAGTATCTCATATCGTATACCAAAATCAAGTCTAAATGGGTGCATGATCTAGGTATAAATGCTGATACTATAAGCAATCTTGGAGAGCAAAGAATAGTTTACTTGTCAGATTTATGGAGAAGGGAAGCTTTTATGACCAAACAAGAGTTAGAGAGCATTATAAAATGCAAAATGGATAATTTTGATCACATTAAATTGAAAAGTTTTTTGGAAAAAAAAAGGCAATGTAACCAAGATTAGGAGGGAAGTGGGAAATTGGGAAAGAAGTTTTACAACCAGTGTCTCTGATAAAGGAATTAGTGCTAAAATATACAAAGAATTGAGTAAATCTATAAGAATACAAGTCATGCTCCAAATTGGATATAGATGGACAGTTTCCAGAGGAAAAATGTAAAAATATTTATAAGAATATGAAGAATTCTAAATCACTATCAATTAGATAAATGCAAATAAAAACAACTCTGAGGTACTACATCTCACTGGTCAGATTGGCTAAGATGACAAAACAGGAAAATGATAAATGCTGGAAAGGATGTGGAAAAATTGGAACACTAATGCATTGTTGGTGGAGTTGTGAACTGATACAACCATTCTGGAGAGTAATGTGGAACTATGCCCAAAGAGCTATAAAAAAGTGCATACCCTTTGACCCAGCAATACCAGTTCTGGGACTGTATCCCAAAGAAATCACAGAAGTGGGAAAAGGAACCATGTGTACAAAAATATTTATAGCACCTCTATTTTGTGGCACAGAATTGGAAATCAAGGGGATGCCCATCAATTAGGGAATGGCTAAACAAGTTGTTATATGTGAATGTAATTGTGCTATACGAAATAAGGAGCAGAGAGACTTAAATAAACTGATGCTGAGTGAGGAGAGCAGAACCAGGAGAACTTTGTACACAATTACAGACTTATCATATGTGTGATGAGTAACTTTGATAGACTGGACTCCTCTCAGAGATACAAGGTTAGAAGACAGCTACAAAGACTCATGATGGAAAGGGATATCCACATCTAGAGAAAGAACTACAGAGTCTGCAGACTGAAGCAAACTATTTGCTCTCTCTCATTTGTGTTTTGTTTTGTTTTATCCCTTCTTTCTCATTGTTCAGCCCATTGGTTATAATCCTTTACAACATGACTAATGTTCAACGTGTAGGTATTTGTAGAACCTATACTTGATTGCATGCCGCTATGAGGGGAGGGGGCAGATTTGAATTTATAAGGATGAATCATCTTGATTCCAAATCCAGTGCTCTATACACTCTGCCACTTAGCTGCCCTGTATGCAATGACTATAACATTGTATGTGGAAAGAACAACTATAAACACACACACACACACACACACACACACACACACACACACACACGAAGTAAATGTTGCAAAATTATAAGGAATAAGGATGGCTTTAAGAAGCCATCCCATTTAAGAAGGGGATTTGAGAAGATACTCCCAACACCTTTTGAGGGGTAGAAGGTTCATAAATTTTGCACATGTTTTCAGACTTTTTCAATTTATTGATTGGTTATACTGATTTTCCTCTTTTATTTTTCCCTTTTTTGTTCTTAAAAATACTATTTGTTATATGGGATGGTTCCTTGGAAGAAGCAAAAGGAAGAGATAGAAGAGAAAACTATGTCAGTGTAAAAAAAGACTTCAATAAAACTCATTTTTAAAAAAACTGGAGGAACAACTCAACTCTTCTCTGTTTCTCCTTCCCCAAATCAGTCATTAGTCATGGCATCAAACAGAGTAGCACCCCAGAGTATTTCTTTTATACGTAAGACTGCTTTCTTTATAATAACTTCTACAAGGTCCAATGTTTTCTTATTGATATCTGTTATATTTCCGTGTCTATTATGACTATTGCAGTAATATGACTAACTTGGATATTGCATCCCTAGAATACTGGTTCCTGTTAGAACTCTTGCATATTCATTTTTTAAAACAATTTTTCTAGTTTTAAGCAAACCTATATGATCAGCCTTGTTGTGGTATGAGTTCAGACAAAGACCCTTATAAATTTTACATACATATCAGATAATTTGTGATTTGGCCTAGAATTTCTGAGTTATAAACCTTGAGTGTTCAGTTCCTCTTTTGATGTTTGCTATGTTTATTTTCCTTTTAACTAAGGAGACTGTTCAGATTTCTGTTTGGATTGCTTTATGTTTTACAGGTGTCCATTGAGGAATTTTCAGGTGTTCCTTTTGCGGCAAGATCCCGCTGGAGTTTTTTGTGTGGACCTCTAGTTGAAATTTTCTGTGTTGGACAGATCCCTAGAGAAATTTGGATTCCTTATGTGTTGCAGGGTCCCTGAGGCATTTTTAGCAGCCTCCAAGTTCATAATACTCATGAGGAAAGCTTCTTATGTCTGGAGAGCTTTATAAGGACTTGCCTACTGTGGGGAAAAGCTAGATTTTTCTTTCCTCTTTCTTCCTCATTCTCGTCCTCCTTTTTATTGTCCTTTTCCTCTTTCTTTTCCCTTTTCTTTATTGTTTTTAGATTAGGGAAGGCTTTTGCAAACACTAATATAGGTGGGAAGCTATGATAATTTCATAAATTGATGTGTGCTTTTAAAATTGTGCGACAATGAACTTGGAAGTAATTGTAATTCTCAGGTCCACTAGCTATAGTAGGCTTATGTACATATGGAAAAACGAAAATTTCCAGATTGTTTGTGAATTGTTCCAACTTTGTCAAAAATATCTATGCGTATTTGCTGAAGATAGTAAATATTAAACTAGAAAGTATAATGCAGGGTGTTAATTGGGGTTCCCCCAAAGTTGGTTGATGTAGTCATTGATATAATCACAAATGACAAGGTGTTAATTCCTTAACAAGATGTTAAGACTCTGTGATTCATTTACAATGTGTGAACACCTTTGTGTGTGTGGTGGGAGTGGGGAGGGTAGTGGTGGCAGAATTAAAGAGAGCCTGGCAATTGGATAAGCAAACAAATTGGCCATGCCCTTGGGGCTTTAAATAGCTAAAACCTAGACTCAGTAGGAGAGTTTCAGAATTTCAGAGTTGGAAACAGTTGGAAGGAGACCTAGTATTTAGGCAAGAATTCAGCTCTTCGCCTATGGAGAGAAAAGGGGATTTTTCTCTCTTCCCCAACTCCCTGTTTGACCATAGCATCTAGCAAAAAAGCTGATACAAATATAATGAACAATTACTGTATCAGAATGATTGGCAAAAGATAATTATGCAAAGAAACCCAGGAAGACTTTATGAATTGATATATAGAGTGAAATGAGCAGAACTAGGAGAGCAATTTAGACAGTAACTATAATCATGCAAAGGAAAATAACTTTGAAAGACTTATGAACTTTGATTAATGTAACAAACAATTAACACTCCAGAAAACTGATGAAAAGCATTCTTCCCACCAAATGGCAGAGAAGTGGTAGAATAAATGTGCAAAATAATATGTATTCGCAAGTATGATTAATATTTGTTTTTTCTATGATTGTTACAATGGAGATCTGTTATTTGAATAGCAGAGAAATGGTAGAGGAAGTGGGTAGGTCACAGTAGCTACTGATAATGTAGAAAAAAGAATAAAGGAAAGAAGAGTACTAATAAAATATTAAAAATACAAAATGGAGCAGAAAAAAAGTTCAGAAGGGTACAGGGGCAGTTTTGATAAACTGAATTAAATTAAAATAAATGTTTGACAAATTGAATTGGTACCTCTGAATTAGTTCATTCAGTCTAGTATATTGAGTATTTTGCTGCCAATGGCAGTTCCAAAGAATGTTCTGAGATGATACATAGTTCTTTGCTTCTGATGTGAACCTTAAAGATTAGGTGCATACCATTCCCTTGAATTATCATTTATGGCTTATTAATCCTACATTCACCTAGACCATTTTAGATCATTGAAGTTCCTTGAAGTTCAGGCATCAATTTTCATGAGTTCTTAAAGATTATAGGATTTACAGATGAAAGGCAACTGAGAGATCATCTAGTCTAACATCTTATTCTGTACATGAAGAAATGGGAGCCTAGAGAAGTGAAGGAGTTTCTCTAATGTCAATCAAATAATAAGTAGCAGAGAAGGGATCTTAACCGGTTCTCTAACCTCTCACCCATTTTTCTTTCCATTGAACTACATTTCCAATGTCTTTTTTTTCTGTCCCTTAGTGCTTATTGTTACCCTCTGTATATATTGCATATTAAATGATAACTGACTAAAAAATAACTGTTGGTTCTTTGTATCTATGACTGTTTTCTTTCAAAGAAACCAAAGAGTAAGCTCAACATTAACCCAACATGTTAGATATAGCTTTATTTAATTATCATTTTTTTCTGAGATTCTCATAATATTTTGCTTCCTCTATCATTCTATTATGGCAGTTTGATGAATGCTTAGATTGCCTAAGATGGCATCACTTATGTAGCAGGTGCTCAGGGACTTGTTTTGATGGGATTGGAGAACTGGCACATACATGGACAATCTGTGTACCAAGTATTTGGAAGCAGTCTTTTTCCATGGGCTACATAACTAGAAAGGTCTTAATATTTAAAACTGACCAAGTGAGCATTGTCAGGACTCTTTCTTATATCTATAACTGAGGGTGAAAAAGTGACTTCTTTACTCACAGAAGATGATGACATGAGGTTAAGTGGGGGAAATGCTTCAAGGCTATACCTGCTTAGCATATCTTGTCCTGAAAAATGAATCTGGGGCTTTGGCCTTTTCCTTTAATCTTTTCCATTCCAGTATAGAAAGCAAAATCTCTGATCCAACATGCAAGTGACAGCCATAGAAAGCTGGGAATCTAAAAGTCCAGGCCAATCCATCAGCAAAACTATGAGGAAATTCTAGGAAATAGTCTACCTGAGTTTTAGACTTGAAGTTGATGGAACTAACAAAGTATAAGACTTGAGCTAAATTGCAAGCCTAATACCCTCCTTTCCCTAGGGGTTGAGGTTGTATGAGGGGAATGATGTCTAAAAATGTTGGAGAAATGTTTATGTATTTGTTCTTGCTATATCCTTGAAGTAAATATCCCTTTGTAAAAGCTAATTCAATATTAAGTAGCTAAATAGAACTGAAGTGTTAGTCATAGAGACCCTAAAATAAGAATACAGTTGATGGGGTCTTGAGCTAATAGCATTGAAGAGAGACCTCCCAACACCTTTAGTATACCAGGGAACCTGATAGGAATAAAACTGCAACAAGTTTGACTCAGAGTGAGGGCAGAATAACCATATTATAATTCTTTCTACCATAACATTATTATTCTCAATGATATTGATTAGAATTACTCTTTAGTGTACTATTAAGCCATTGTTAAGGATATTCAAAAACTCATGGAAAAGAAAGGCACTGTAGGACTGAATAAGTGCAAATATTGTCTGAGTTTTCAAAAGAGAGAAGAGAACCTGGTCTGTCAACTACAGGACAGTGAATTTTACTTTAATTCCTAGAAAAATTCTAGGACAAATCAATAAAGAGATAGTTAATGACTATCTAGCAAAGAAATTAGTAATTGAAAATAACCAGCATGAATTCATCAAGGGCAGGTCAAGTCAGATTAATCTTATTTTCTTTTAAAAGTAAGTTTGATAAATTAATAAATATAAGGAACATGGTTATAGCAGCAGTGACTGGGGCACCCCTGATTATAGCAGTCATGACTCTGGATTGAAGCAATTCCATAGAATTAGACATGTACTGCAGCCCTTTCCTGATGGATATGAACTATGCCAGGATGACACAGGTAACTCCTAATTGTTTCTCTGTAACTATAGTGTTGCAATCAAAAGATCCGATGCTTACTCCACCCTACAGGCTATATATATATATGCGGTGACTCTTGAGAAACACTTTTTCTCTTAGACCTCTAACAGGGGTGTGGATAGGGGATTCCCCTCCTCACCCTCCCAGTACCAATGGTGGCTTATAGTAAAAACACATAGAAATCTGAGGTGGATTCCAAGTCCCTAAATAACTTCTTCTGTCATTTTGTTTCCATATACAGGTGAGTTAAAAGTGCACATTTCCAGTCCTGTTTACTGTACATGATTTCCTGGGATTTGGGCTTCAGCTGATCAGAGGTAAGAGGATTTTCTTAACAGAACACTTCTTAGGGAATACTCACACAGGGATCATCACATATCTGAAGGACTGAAAAAGCTACACCCTGTCTGGCCAGAGTACCTGGATATTGGTATAGACAGAGAAGATTCAAATTGAAGATGAAATACCTGCTTGGCAGTCCCATAAAGTTTGGTAAATTTCTGGGTGAAATATTTTGAGTCTAAAAATTAATTTACTATTTTGTTTCCTATATTTATCTTTAAGTTTTTTGTGTTTTAGTCATTTTCTGTGGTGGAGGAAATAAATAACTATTCTATACTTGATACCTACATAGTACAATGAGTACCCTTTCTTGAAGGGACTCCATTGCTCACATGTTGAAGAGACCTTCCAAATGAGTTATCATTAAGCTTTGTTTTAGAGATTTCTCTTGACTTATTCAAGGGTGAGAGCAGAGTGTAAGAATGAACCTGATTCTCTTTCCCCTTTTACATAAGCCTCATCCTCAAGATTACCATCTTAAGTATTTTTCTTGGTATGTTAAACAAACAGTTGTCCTGTACATGATACACATACATACACACATATTGTATAATGAGTATCTTTTCTAGTAAAGACCCCATTATTTACATTTTGGGGAAGCCCTAGATATGAGACATACCTCACTTTATGAGAGTTTTACTTTGGAGTAAGGAAAGAAGAATGAAATCTTAATTCTGTATGAACCATGGTCATCATGGACCCTCATATTCTATATAAATGAAATTTTCTTGGATTTTAACAAAGAATTTGAAAAATAAACTCATGCTATTCACTTCCTTAACAACCCCCAACCACCCAACTACCTAAAATATACCAATCTTTACCAAAAGGCACTGCCAGTTCCCCAGTTCCTACTTTCCCTTTCAAAGTGCAAGCCAAAATTTTCCCAGGAAAAAACACTAAGGAGAGTGGCTTGATCAGGACCTATGATTTCAAGCCCTAGCAGCGTGCAGAACTACAGCCTATTGCTGAGGAGTATCCCAATCCCAGGGAGGATCTCTTAAGCTTTGCTGAGCATTTCCGACTAACCTTGTATTTATACAGATCTGGATATCACACTCTCAATTTTAAACCCCTTTGCCTCCCTCACTCCTCTCCCCCAGAGTCGAGTGTATCTCAGTTGTGGGGATTGCTAATAAGACAATTGTAGCCCATATCTCAGAACCACGCTCCCTTTATATTGGAGAGACCAGTGCTTTTCATCCTTTTGTCCTGGCCTTTGAGATTACTAGACAGATCACTATTTCATTTGACCCAGAAGGGACCACTTCCTTGTGTCTCTTATCCTCTGCACTTTCCTTAACCCTTTCCAACAATCCAACTCTCAGTCAAGTTCCTTTTGCTTGTGAATTTCAGGTGTTACTGATACAGATCAGTTATCAGTGCCCCACCTATTGTGAAAGTTAGTTCTCCCATTTGATTTATTCACATCTGAGAAGAATGGAATGTAGTTGGTGCAATCATATTCAATCCTGCCACTTATCTGCCTGAGGTAGAAAGTGAGGATGAGACTTAAAACCATGCCTGTATAATCTAGTGGGATGTCTTGCTTTCCCCAGGAGGAACTGAAGGAAACTTCTTTGGATGAGGCAGACATTGACTGGTATACTGATAGATCTTACCTCAGAAATGAGGAAGGAGACTTGGTTGCCAGTTGTGGCATCACCACCACCACAGAAGGGGTTGAAGCTTCACCACTACCCATTTGATTCAGCAAGCAGAGCTTGAGGCAGTAGCCAGAGCTTGTGAATTAGGAAAAGGAAAAAGGACTAATATCTACACTGATAGCAGGTATGCATTTTGGGTGGCATATAATTTTGGGATGCTATGGAAACATTGGGGCTTCCTCACCTCCTCAGGGCAACACATTAAAAATCAGAAACAGGTTTCCTATCTATTAGATTCTTCCCTGCTTCTTCAAGTAATTAAAATTCCAGGACACAGTGAAGAAAACAGCATTCATACTCTTGCAAATGACTTGGCTGACTCAAATTCCTAAGGTACAAGTCTGCCTTAGTATATCCATCTTGCTCTGAAGACCTGCCTTAGCCTCCTAGCCTAACAAAAGAAGACAGAATGCTTATCACAAAGCAAGATAAGCTTCAAAAGAAGGGATGTAAATTTGATAAGACTATGGGACTATCCAGTGGAATTTATAGTGTTCCCTTAGAACTTATGTCTCCCTATGATGAACACCTTTATTCATTCATCCATTGGGGACTCAACAAGCTAGTGGTGCTAACTCAAAAATATTGGTAGGGGAGTTTTCACAGAAGCTGTAAGATGTGCCCCACCTGCCCTAAGCACAAGACATCCAAGCCTCTTAAGCCTGCTTGTGACCAGTCTCCTCTTTAAGATACACCCTTTAAAACCTGGCAGATCAACTTTATGCAACTGCCACCTGTCCTTGGATACAAATATGCTTTGGTTATGGTCATTGTGGTGGGTGGAAGTGTTCCCCTGTCATACTGCCATAGTGTCTGGCATAGCAAAAATTCTTTTAGAAAAAATCGTTCTATTATGGGGGTTCTTAAAGAGATGCATAGTACGAGAGGTACCCATTTCACAGTAGCTTCATTAGCTAAGCTACTTTCATCCTGGCCAATTATTCAGCACCTCCATTGTGCCTATTATCTGTAGTCATCAGGAATGGTTTAAAGAGTTAATGTGATACTTAAAACCTCCCTTGCTAAGCTCTCTGAGGAGCTAGGTATCCCCTGTCCTAAAACCCTTCCTTCAGCCCTGTTAAGCCTTAGGTCTAGACCATTTGGTTTCCATAAGCTGATTGGATAGTAACAGAACACCTCATGTGAATGTACCTGTGGGTGGGAAGCATACCAGCCAAAGGTTCCCTCCTACAATACTGCATTTGGTTGGCTTAGAAGATTTCAGAGACTTACCAACTTCTCTCATAGTCCCATTCTGTAGACACTTAAACCAAACTTCAGCCCCAGATCTAACCTGGTGACTGGGTATACTGGTTACCTCTGAAAACATTCCTTGGAGCCATGGTGGAAAGGCCCTTTTGCAGTCCTTCTCACTACCCCCACTGTAGCCAAACTCTAAGGAATAGAGTCCTGGATCCACCTGGCACATCACCAAAGGGCACTACCACGCATTTGGATTTCAGAACCTACAGGAAACCTGACTCTATAGATTAAGTGGGGTCTGAAGCATCTGACATCTGAAGTAGATAGCTGTTCAGAAGACTCTCAGGATGAGAAGAAGATAACAGTTGATATAGACCACCAATCCAAGAAAATGGACATAGGCTGAGGTTTGCAGTTACTCCCTCTATGAACTAAACCATTTTTTTTCTCCTTACTACTGTCCCTCCTATCTCTTAATGTTCATGTAAGTAGCCATTGTTTTTTTTTCTTTTTTGCATAATTATCAATTGATTTTAATTTATTTTTTGTTTTCAACATTCATTTCCACAAGATTTTGAGTTACAAATTTTCTCCCCATCTTTCCCCTACCCCCACCCCAAGATAGCAAGCCTACTGAATACCCCTTCCCTCAATCTGTTCTCTCTTATATCCTTCCCCATCCCCCCCCAACCTTCTTGTAAGGCAAGATGGATTTCTATACCCCAATATCTGCATATCTTATTTTCCAGTTGCATGTAAAAAACAATTTTTTTTAACATTTGTTTTTTAAAACTTTGAGTTCCAGATTCCTTCCCTTTTCCCCTCCTCACCTGCCAACACTGGGAAGATAAGCAATTCAATATATGTTGTATTCATGTAGTTATGTAAAACATTTCCATAGTAGTTACATTGTGAAAGACTAACTATTTTTCCCTCCATCCTATCCTGCCCCCCACTTATTCTATTTTCTACTTTGATACTATCACTTTTCAAACATATGTGCTTCTAACTACCCTCTCCCCAAATCTGCCCTCCTTTCTATCATCCCCCCTCTTATTCCCTTCCCCCCTACTTTTCTGTAGCATAAGATATACAAATGAGGGTGTATGTTATTCCCTGAGTTTGTCTATTTTTTTAGTTAGTCTATCTTTTAAGGTGTTATTTTCTTCAGTGTATTTTGGGGTCTCTTTTAGCAGGATGTTGACTTGTTTTTCATGATTTTCTTGTATCATTCTCATTTCTCTTCCCAATTTTTCCTCCACTTCTCTTACTTATTTTCAAAATCCTTCTTGAGCTGTTCCATGGTCTGTAACCAGTTCATATTTTTCTTGGAGGCTTTTGATGTGGGAATTCTGACTTTGCTGTCTTCCTCCCACTCTGTGCCTTGATATTTTTTGTTCCCAAAAAAGGATTCTATGGTCTGATTTTGCTTCTTCTGCTTGCTTATCTTGTCAGCCAATTACTTGACTTTTGAGCTCTTTGCCAAGGTAGAACTCTGCTTCCAGAGTGGAGAGAACTGTGGCACTAATTGCTAGAATTTTCACAAATGTTATCAGAGCTATGAGGAGGATGCCCTCTCTATACACACCTGTATTAGCAATGCAATATTCACAATGCCTATGGAAATTACAGATATGCTGATGTAATTATCCATCACAAAATATATCAGGCTTGCTATATGGGGGAATAAGCTGGAACATTTCTTAAAACACCAAAAGACTGAGTCCCAAAACCAGAAAGTCAAAGCCATCAGAGTAGTTATGAAGTTGACACAGGTAGATAAAGTAGAAAGCATCTACATTCTCAAGCCTTTAAAACAGAACAGGCTACCTCAGGCAAAGGTCCTCCTCTCCCCACTCACAGCAACCACCCAGCGTCCAGGAAGTGCACTCCCAGCAGCTCTGGCCCCTGGCAGTACTCAGCAGGAGTCCTTAGCAGAAATTCTGGCTGACTCAAAAAGGGGTTCGTGCCTCCACTGCCACTGCCTCCATCGCCCCCACTGCTAGCCACTGCAAGAACTCTAGCTTGGCTTCCACTTCCTCTTGCTCCACCACTTCCTGCTACATCAGCAAGTCCAATGGGGCATGGAAGATCTTTAAATCCCATACCCCTTACATTTGGCCCCAAGATCGTTTATGTCCCTTACTTGGCAAAAATACAGTAGGAATAACTGGTGTCAACAAATTTTCACAACAATACAACAAGAATAGCACACAATAAACACAGAAAACCATATTTTAGGTTGGGACTTGAGCACAAGCTCCCCATCATTCCCCCGCACCCCGAACAAATGGGGCCCCAAAATCTTGTGGTAAGGGGTGAAGGTCTCTTCTTCCATGGCTACTTGCTGCTGAAATCGGATGTAGAATTGTCCCTGTCCTAAGGGGTCCCATTTGAGAGGTCAGTTCTTAATATGCTTGATGCCAGGTCCAAGGGTGACACATCACAGTTGCAGACAGGGGTGACATCCAGCTTAAGCTATCAGGCATCTACAGGTGGAGGGTACCAAGCCTGCAGAAACAAATCTAGCAAACAAGGTGAACAGACAAAAAGTCAAGAAGAAGCAAAGAGACAATAACCAGACTATTGTAGCCTCACTTACGGTAGAATAAATGAGTTAAGGGTACAATTTTGTAATCATCTTCTCCAGAATAAACAATAGTTACAGTGTTATCCCTCCCATGTGCTAGAATCTCTGCAGCCTTTGGAAAATCATCTGGCTTCCATTTGACCCATACTTTAGCTCCTGATTTTATTCTATCAGTAGAACCAAATCCTTCAGTTCCTCTGACAGTTATTTTGGAAGGAGGGTCAGTTTTTACAAGTGGTATTGTTTTACAAGGAATGATAATCACATGAACTATCCTATCATTTTTATGAATCTGTATGGTCCCTTCACCTAAATTATGGAATGTTACAACAATTTCTCCTTGATAATTAGAATCTATTACTCCAGCCAATACATGTATTCCTTGAGCTGCTAATCCTGATTTGGGTAAAATCTGTCCAAAGTGATTTTTAGGGATTCTTATGCATATCCCAGTGGAGATTTTTCTTATTTCTTTTCTGTCCAACCAAAAGTTCTCTAAACAATGTAGATCAAACCCCACCGAACCAGGTGTTCCTGGGTATGGTGCTGGGACATCTGGCCTCAAGGTCCAATACTTAATATTTGGGATCTTATGTGTTTGTTGTTTTCTAATTTGCAGATTTGGGGTCATCATTCTGGCTAGAGGTGTACTTCCTCCCAATGGTCCATTATTCAAATTATGTAAAGCCATGAACAAATTATCCTTCCAATGTTGATATGAATTATTGGAACTTAACTTCCTCAACTGCTCTTTCAGTAATCCTTTCATTCTTTCAATTAACCCCAATGCTTATATGATATATCCATTCTATATTGTTTAGTATACAATACTTCTTCATTTCATTGCCTTTGCAATGTGACCCATTGTTACTTTGAATCTGCATTGGGGGTTCCATAATATAGACTTATGAGATCTAGAGTTTTACAAGTATTTTTCTGGGTTGCATTCTTATAAGGACAAGCCACTAGAACACCTGAATAGGTGTCAACACAAGTACATATAAATCTGCATCCTTTATCCATTGGTAGTGGACCAATATAATCTATTTGTCAGATTTGGGCTGGGACTTTTCCTCTTGCTATCTCTCCAGTTACTACCCAAGGAACAGTTCGCTCCTTTTCCAATTGACATATATGACATTCTTCTGCTATCTGTTTTAACAGTGAATGAGAGATACTAATACCTCGATCTTGTGCCCACTGGTGTGTGGCCTGGACCCCCAAATGGCCTGCTGTTTGGTGGACCCATTTTGCTAATACCGGATCATCAGTTGTTGTCAAAGTAGGGACAATATGTTCAGTAGCAATCTTTGCCAGTCGATCAGCATGAGCATTGTATTCATGTACTGGAGTGGTGAGGGCCACATGAGCATCTACATGAAAAATTGACAAGTCAGTGACCAAAGACATGTTCCAGATATCTTCCCATAATTCTTTGCCCCAGACTTGTTTGCCATGAATTTCCCAATTTTCATTTTTCCACATGGGCATCCATGTAGCTAACCCATTAGCTACTGCCCATGAATCAGTGAATATATGACACTGTCCTCCTTGTTCTATTTTGATGGCTTGATATACTGCCATAAGTTCAGTATATTGGCTACTTCCACCTATCCCAGTACTTTCCAAAGTCCTTCTAGTACATGGGTTATAGGCCACTGATTTCCAATGTCTTTTTTTTGGCCCAAATATTTTGATGTCCCATCAGTAAACCATGCATGTCTCTTTTGTTCCTCAGTTAATACATCATATCCCTCATTCCATTTTACAGTGGATTGTAACAACTGTCACTTTGGCTCAGGGGTTGTGTCATTTCTCTCAATTTCTATGTTTGCTACAGATTCATGTAGAGCAGAGACTCCGCTTTTGCCTGTTTTCGCTCTATTTTGAATATACCACTTCCATTTGATTATACTAGCCTCTTGGGCATGTCCAATTCTGTGAGAAGCTGGGGTACTCATTACCCAGGTCATAATCGGGATTCCAGGTCTTAATATCACTTCATGGCCCAGAGTCAGTTGTTCAGTCTCCACCAAAGCCCAATATGCAGCTAACAACTGCTTTTCAAAAGGTGTATACTGGACTCCAGATGAAGGGAGTTTCCTACAACAAAATCCCAAAGGTACATTTCAGCTTTGTTGTTTTTGCTATAAGCTCCAGTTTGCATAATCATCTTGTACAGTCACTTGCAATTCCATTGGACCATTTTGCATGGGCCACAAATCTAGGGTCAATTGTATGGCAGCCTTGGCTTCTTCAAAAGCTTTACTCTGCTCAAGTTCCCAATCAAATTCATATTTCTTCCGTGTGACTCTATATAAAGGTTTTAAAATCTGTCCCAAATGTGGAATGTGGTGCCTCCAGTATCCAAACAATCCTATGAACTTTTGGGCCTCCTTCTTATTGGTAGGGGTAGGAAAATCCTGAATCTTTTGTCAGGCTTGTGGAAGAATCTCCTGTAGCCCTTGTTCCATTGTATACCCCAAAATTTTACATTTTGAGCTGGTCCTTGAACCTTTGCAAGGTTAATTTCCCACCCTTTACTTTTTATATGCTCAATTAGAAGGGTTAAACTCCTTTCCACTTCTTTTGCATCTTTTCCCTGTATCATGATATCATCAATGTAATAAGTAAGATGTACACCAGATAGCTTTAATTCATCCAACTGTTCAGCCACAATCCTGTGACAAATAGTGGGGCTATGTATGTACCCTTGTGGCAAGTGGGTGAAAGTATATTGTCTACCCTGCCAAGTGAAAGCGAATTGGTCCCATTGTTTAGGGTCTATTGGGATGGTGAAGAAGGCATTTGCCAAGTCAATAACTGCATACCAAGTCCCATCATATTTCTGGATTCTTTCTATTAAGGTGATGGTATCTGGAACAGCAGCATACAAAGAAGGAGTCACCTTATTCAACTGTCTATAATCCACAGTCATTCCCCATGTCCCATCTGATTTTCTTACTGGCCAGACAGGATTATTCCATCTTGTGGTTGTAGGGACTAACACTCCTGCTTTAACATATTCCTTTAGTATAGTAGTGGTAATTTCATCTTGCCCACCTGGCACACGATACTGTTTTAAAGTAATTACTTCAGAAGGTTCAGGTAAAGTGATTGGGTCCATTTTTATTTTTCCCACTACAACTGTATTAATTCCTATCTTCCTCACAGCAAATTGGTATCTCCCTTCAGGTAAATTCAGATTCTTGCCTCTCAATACATCTATTCCAATGATGTATTCAGGAATGGGTACAACAACCACAGTATATTCTTTCTTAGGTAACTGCCCAATTTTCATTGTTATTTTAACTTGTCTGGCTGATATTTCAGTGCCTCCTAGACCTGTGATGGTAATAGGAGTTCCATGTTTAAACTTATCAGGGTTTCCATAGATAAGTGTGGCCTCAGCCCCAGTATCCAGCAGTGCCCTAGTCACAGTAGAACACAGTAGTATTGATCTTCCAATATATTGTTAAACCAATATGGGGTCTGCAATCTCTTCTGCATATTTCTTTTATCTGGTCTGGTGCTTGGCCTATCTCCTATTCCCCCTGAAGGTGGGGCCACCTTGGATACAAAGATTCAGATTCAGAAGTACCTGCAGGGGTGGTTCCTGCTTCCCTGTTCATTCTAATGCTAAGTACCTTTTCTTGGTACAGCTTATGTAGCTCTTTAGTTGGAATACCATCTATTCTTCTAAAGTCCACCCCTGCTTTTAATAGAGCAGTAAATAGTTCCCTTCTTGTTGGTCTATTTTGTCTCTGAATCCTCTGGCTGTTTACTCTTCTCTCTCGAGGCAATTTGTCTTTTTCCCATTCCCCTGAATCACTTAATTGTGAAATCTTTTCCAGCACCTCTGAAAGAGGGCGCCCTATTTCTCCAATTAATAGAGTAAGAATTAGGTGCTTATATGCAGGAGGAGCCGTCTTCACTATGATATTTCTATGAGGAACTTCTAGGGGGGTATCATAATATACATTTGCATCTCCAATCATGACAGCAGTTTTCATTACCTCCTCCTTTAGCTTTCTCATACAGTCTCTAAGTGAGTACCAGGGTCTGTCTCCCCTAGGCCACATAGATTCAGTAGGATATTGCTTTTTGCATCCCTCTGAAGCTAAAGCTAGCAGATTAGTTTTGTTGTTACCTCCTTGCATATGATCTCTAAAAGCTTGGTGTACAAAAGGATTCTGACTGATACTTATGAATTTTAAGCAGTCCTCACTGTCCAGTGTTATTCCTCTGGTGCCTTCATCAGTGATTCTTACTATCCAAGACACTGAAGACTCCCCCATTCTTTGGGTGAATCTACTCAATATATCAGTAATCTCCTGTTGAGTGAAATCCTCAATTATCTTCCTGGACTCTGTTTTGCCTTGGTGGTTCTCCTGTCTTCTTCTTCGTATGGGGAGAACACCCCAAGCTCTGGCACACTGGCCACACACCAGGACCACCACCCAAGACCACCATCCAGATCTGAGCAGGTCAAAGCAAGAGTGATTACCCTTTGAATGGTCACTTGTTCCCCCTACAATTTGCAGGCCAGGATCTCCAGAGGCAGCCACACACAGCAGCTGCAGCCACCATGCCTCCACCACCTCTCATGCTGGGGGCAGGGGCCAGACCCTGCTCTTCCATCACTGGTTCCAACAGTGTTCTCCACTGACTTTTTACTTGCTCTTTGGTGTTTATTGGTTGAAAAGTGTGGAAACTGCCACAGCTGCTGGTGATTCACTCTCCTGAAGTCTGCTCTGACCCATTTGTGCCCCAGGTTGGGCAACCACAGGCTTAGTGTGGTTCACGTGGGACTGCACTTGGCTTCCAGCTCAGTGTGATAGACCCTACCTGTCGGCCTCCCAGGCTGCCTTCAGCAGGAGATTTGCTTCTCTCTGTCACTTTGGGGTTCTGTAGCTCTAAAATTTGTTTAGAGTCATATTTTATAGGTATTGGAGGTGGTTGGAGCCAGAGCAGAGTGGAGTTCATGTTTTTACTCCACCATCTTGGCTCCCTGTTTTTTTTTTCCTCACACTTTTATGCTATACTTATTTCCTTAAGTTGTGATTTAAGCTCTGATTGATGAAAATTTTGCTATTTAAGGTAAAAATTCCTGGGATTATAATTTGTTTTGTGCTTTGATTATAGGGATACTTGTCTGAATAGCCACAAAGTCAGTAATAGAAAATGGCATGTGTGGCAGTTTGAGGGTTGCTAAGGTGGATGTCTGATCCTGGGAAAAGTTATAAGGACAATTTAGGACACAACCTAGATAAGATCCTCCTGATTTTATTTCTCCATTGTGTTATTTTCTTTCTAGAAAGGAAAATTCTCAATTGGTTAATCCTGTATGTTGCTTTAAGACTGTGTAACTACATGATTGGCTGTCAGATGTGACTCATGTCTGGAATCAGAGCTAAGGGAGTTTTCCCCATGTTATATGATAACTATATTCCTCTATTTTTTTCTTTTATACCAAATTTCTATAATCAAGAAATTTTAAAAATCATGTTTCAAATGAATGTTTTTCATCAGCCTTCAAGGATCATTACAACCTTTTTGACCAAAAGGAGGGAATGAGAAGGGACTTTATAATTTTCATATTAACCAATATGATACGTAACATAAATATAATAATGATTTAGTTTTATCAAGAGCTGCCTCTCTGGCTCAGAAGTCAGAGCTCACAATGCAGCTTAAATTGATTAATCAAAAGTTTGACAATGCTCACAATTACTGAACATTAAGTGAAATGAGTCAAAGGTTGTAGAACTTGTTACCATCACAGAACTCTGGTTCTGCACTCTAGTGGATGTAGTCATGATCCCCCCAAAAACTTAACTCCAGAATTGTTGTATTGTGGAACTTGTGGATTTCTCACGGGAAACCACTAAATGATTGTTTGTAAGGGACCTTACCCCCTACTTCCCCACTTGTGATATAAGTATATAACCTGTGCTTTTGCTTCAGCTAAGAGAACATTCCTCATTCTGAAATGGAGTAATTAAACTAGTTGATTAATGGTATTCCTGTCTCTAGGCCTGCTTTGTGCAGCTCTGAACATTCTCAGGTTAGAGACTAAGTAAAAATCCTGTTAACAAGATTAATGAGTTAGGCATGCAACTAAAAAGTTAGGAAACAAACAAATTAAAAATTTCCAATTAAATACAAAATTGGAAATTCTGAAAATCAAAGGAAAGATAAAAAATTGAAATTAAGAAAACTACTGAACTTATAAATAAAACTAAGAAATGGTTTTATGAAAAAGGAATAAAATAGATAAACATTTTGTTAATTTGATTTTTTAAAATGAAAGAAGAAAAATGAAAAGGGTAAATTTACCACCAATGAAGAAAAAGTTAAAACAATAATCAGAAATTATTTTGCTTAACTCTATGCCAATAAATCTGTCCATCTAAGTGAAATGGATGAATACTTATAAAAATGTAAATTGCTCAGATTAATAGAAGAGGAAATAAAATACTTAAGTAACCCCATTTCAGAAAAAGAAATTGAAGTCATCATTCCCTAAGAAAAAATTTCCAGGCCAATTAAATGGATTCACAGATGAATTCTACCAAACATTTAAAGTACAGCAATTCTAGTACTATATTAACTATTTGAAAAAAATTGGCAAAGAGGGAGTCCTACCAAATTCTTTCTATGATAAAATATGGTACTGATACCTAAAGGGGAAAGAGTCAAAACAGAGAAAAAAAATTATAGACCAATTTCCCTAATATAGTGATGCACATATTTTAAATAAAATATTAGCAAGGAGATTACAAAAAATTATCATGAGAATAATACACTATATAACCAGGTGGGATTTATACCAGAATGCTGGAATGGTTCAATTTTAGGGAAACAATAATCATAATTGACCATATCAATAACAAAATTAACAGAAATCATATGAATATCATAGGTAGAAAAAGTTTTTTGACAAAACACAACCCCTATTCCTATTAAAATGCTATAAAGCATAGGAATAAATGGAATTTTCCTTAAAATGATAAGTAGTATATATCTAAAGCCACCAGCAAGGTTTTTATGTAATGGAGATTAATATTGTACTAGAAATATTACCTTTATAGCAATAAAAGTAGAAAAAGAAATTGAAGTATTAGAATAGGCAATGAAGAAACAAAGCTATCACTCTTTGCAGATGACATGATTTAGAGAATCATAAAGACTCAACTAAAAACTACTTGAAATAATTAACAACTTTAGCAAAGTTGACGGATATGAAATAAAGCCACATAAATCATTGGGATTCTATATATTACTAACAAACTCCAGCAGCAAGAGACAGAAAGAAAAATTCTATTTAAAGTGACTGTAAAGGGGTGGCTAGGTGGCACAGTGAATAGAACATCAGCCCTGGAATCAGGAGGACATGAGTTGAAATCTGACCTCAGACACTTAACAATTACTAGCCATGTGATCTTGGGCAAGTCACTTAACCCCAATTGCCCTGCCTTCCTCCCTCCAAAAAGCAAAAAAAAAAAAAGTGACTGTAGACAACAAAAAATATTTGGTAGTCTACTTGCCAAGACAAACCCAGGAACTAAATGAACACAATTATAAAACACTTTTCACACAAAGTCATATCTAAATAATTGGAAAAATATCAGTTGCTCATAGATAGGCTGAACTAATATAGTAAAAATGATAATTCACCTAAACTAATTTACTTATTTAGTGCCACACCAATCAAAATATCAAATAATTATCTTATAGAGCTAGAAAAAAATAATAACAAAATTCATCTGGAAGAACAAAAGGTCCAGAATATCAAGGGAATTAATGAAAAGAAATGTAAGGGAAGATCGTCTGGCATTACCAGACCTCAGACTATATTATAAAGCAACAATCATCAAAACTACTTGGGATTAGCTAAGAAAAGGAGTGATGGATCAGTGGAATTGGTTAGGTACACAAGACATAGTAGTCAGTGACTATAGTATTCTACTGTTTAATAAACCCAAAGACTCCAGCTTCTGAGATAGGAACTCATTATTTCAAAAAAAAAAAAAACTGTTGGTAAAACTGGAAAATAGTATAGCAGAAATTAGGCACAGACCAACATCTTATAAGGTCAAAATGGGCACGAGTTAGACATAAAGGGTGAGACTATAAGCAAAGTAGGACAGCAAGGAATAGTTTGCCTGTCAGATCTATGGAGAATGGGAGAATTTATGACCAAGCAAGAGATAGAGAACATTATTAAATGCAAAATGGATGATTTTAATTTCATTAAATTAAAAAGGTTTTGCACATACGAAGCCAATGCAATCAAGATTCTAATATAAGGTAAGCAGAAAACTGGGAAACAATTTTTACAACCAGTGTCTCTGATAAAGGCCTCATTTCTAAAATATATAGAAAACTGAGTCAAATTTATAAGAAGTCATTCCCCAATTGATAAATAGTCAAAGGATATGAACATGGTTTTCAGATAAAGAATTTAAAACTATCACTAGTCATATGAAAAAATGTTTGAATTCACTATTGATTAGAAAAATGCAAATCAAAAAACTATGAAGTACCATATCATGCCTATCAGATTAGCTAACAAAAACAGGAAAATGATACATGTTGGAGAAGATCTGGGAAAATTGGAACACTAATGCATTGTTGGTGGAGTTGTGACATGATTCAACCATTCTGGAGAGCAATTTGGAACCATGACCAAAGGGCTATAAAACTGCACCCTTTGATCTAGCAATACAACTTCTAGGTCTATATCCCAAAGAGATCATTAAAAGGAAAAAGGTCTCACAAATACAAAAATATTTATAGGAACTCTTTTTGTGGTGGCCAAGAATTGGAAATTGAAGGGATGTCTATCAATTGTGGAATAAATGAACAAGTTGTGGTATACCAATGTAATGGAATGCTATTGTGCCATAAGAAATGATGAACAAGCAGACTTCAGAAAAACCTGGAAGGACTTACGTGAACTGATGCTGAATGAAGTGAGCAGGACCAGCAGAACATGGTACAGAGTGACAGCAACATTGTGTGATGACCAACTTTGATAGACTTATCACATAGCAATACAAGGATCTAAGACAATTCCAAAAGAATAGTGATGGAAAATCCTATCCATATCCACAGAAAGAACTGTGGTGTCTGAATGCAGATTGAAGCATGCTATTTTCTCTACTTTTGTTTTTGTTTCTTCTTTCCTGTGGTTTTCCTTTTGGTTCTAATTATTCTTTACAATATGACTTACGTGGAAATGTGTTTAATATAATTATACATGAATATCCTATATCAGATTGCACACCATCTTGGGAAGGCAGGAGTCGAAGGAGGGGGAGAAAATTTAGAACTCAAAATCATATAGAAGTTACCATTGAAAACTAAAAACAAATAAATGAAAACAATTTTTAAATCCCAATATTCTCTATCTTCTGTCACTTCGAAGACAAGCAACTAAAAGGGGATTGTTCTTATGACTTGTTCTCACAAACATTTATTTCTATCTCAAACTCTATAATCTTGTGATAGTAATGGCAATTAAAGATTCCCCTGTATTGGCTTGGTTTTCAAATTGATTGTGTTAAAACCCAGAGTTTGTTAATCCCACCTGTGGGATGGGCTTGTTGATGTGAAAAGAAAGTCCTGAATTGGGAGGAGCTGGTGATGTAGATTTGGAGAGACAAGAGAGAGGCGGAAGATCTTTTTGGAAGCAGCACCTCGTGGAGAGAGAGAGACTAAGAGAATTGCTGGTGGCCGCTTTGAATTGCCCTGGACTTTTGAGACCTGCCCCCTGAGCTGCCAAGGACTGAGGAGACATGGCTGTTTTGCTGGTACTTTGTATGTCTGTTTTGATGTTATTTTGCCAGATTTGTCCACTGGTGAAAGACTGTCCTTTTGTTGAAGAAGTCCTGGAACCTGGCTGTTTGCTAAGAAGGCCTGCGACTGTCCTGCAGACAGAGAGTGAATACTGTCCACTGGTGAGGGACAGTACTGTTGTTGCAGGGGTCTGGAGACTGTCCTGCAGACAGAGTGAATACTGTCCACTGGTGAGGGACAGTGCTGTTGTTGCAGGGGTCTGGGAGCCTTTCTGTTGGTTCAGAAGCCCTGAAGAAGGATTTTCTTGTTGTATGTTTACAGAAATCCTGGGAGAGGGCTTTGCTAATGTGTTCAGGGGTTCTAGGACTGTTCTACAGACAGAGGATAAATTCATGAAGGGACTGGCAATGTATCTTGTGGCTTTGCTAAGCCTTGTCTCCCCAGGAACTAAGATTGCTGAGAACTGGAACTAAGATTGCTGAGAACTTGCCTCGTGTCAAGATGAAGAAAAGACCTCCATTTGGGTATTAAGTGCTGTGTTTAAACTTGATGTAACTCTGGGGTAGATTCAATTGTGATCCAGGGGTGGGGAACTTTTGACCTTATTGTGCTCTGTGATTGACAAATGAAGGTACTTCACCTATGTTTGGAAACTAATCTCCATTTGAGAAGAGGGGCTTTGTGGTGGACTTAATTAAGGTATAGCCTAGGGGTGGAGAAGTATTTAGAACAGAGACTTTGTAATTGATTGAATGATTGGAAGGTCCTGGGGTGGGGTAGTACTTGGAGATTATTTAATCACATTTAGTAAATGCTGTATTTTGAATGATGTCACGTTTTGATCTTCTCTGTTCTTGGTTTGTCACTGAATAAAATAGAGAGCACCTATGCTGGTATTTTGAACCTGGGAAGTTGCCTTCTTTTGGCATTACATTACAAATCTATATCTATAACTTGTTGTTTTTTTTTTTACTAGACCTGTGATTTCAGTAGCCTTAGAGAACTCTCTCTGGTATTGAGAAGTTATTGACCCAGAATCACTTATCCATCAAGTGTCAGAAACAGGATTTGAACCTAGGTCTTCCTGACTTCAAAACTAATGTTTCCTCTCCACTATGCAACCTTGTCTTTAATATATGGTTACAATGAATTAAATGTAAGAGACTGAATTCTTCTCATGGAAACTTGGATAATACTTAATAAACCTGCACCATTGCTGAAGAACTTTCTTATGTCTCTACTCAAAAAATAGTTAAAGTAGGGATCTCAAGGGATGTTGCCTTTTTCTTTTATATGTAGAGGGAATGAAATTGTGGGTGAGGACACCCAACTCCCCCAATTCTTCTTTCTTCTCTCTCTGAAATCACTCACTCATCTCAACTTGCACTCATGCTGACTTGCTGAGGGCTCCCAGAGATAATGGGTAGCTATGTTGCAATAAATTACTCCTGAACCCTTACCCGTGTACTTCCCTTTTGAACAAATTAGCCAAGATGATACCTTTAACTCTTAATCATGAAAATTCACTATACAGAATAGAATATGAGAATAATCATTTCCTAAAAGTAGACCCATAAACTTCAGTCACAGTGTACTACCAATGAACAAAGGATTCTCTCTGTCTCTGTCTCTCTGTCTCTCTCTCTGTCTCTGTCTCTCTCTCTCTCTGTCTCTCTGTCTCTGTCTCTCTCTCTCTTTCTCTCTCTCCCCCCTCCCCTCTTCCCTTGTCCTGTCCTGTCCTCCCCTCCCCCTCCTCTTTCTTTTTCATGACCAAGACAAGTTAGGTATGAGACCCTTGAATGCCTCAGGAACTTGCTCTAAATGAACTGCATCTACTTCTTCACATTTTACTGTTCTTCTCTTTATTAGTAGTCTCTATAGTTGATTGTCCACTCAAGTTATAAAATCAAAGGTTCTTTGCCCTTTTGCTGCATTATAGATTGAATAACTTAGCACATACCCATGGTATCCTACCACTGCTAATTGCAATTCTATTCTCTGCAACCATTCTTGCTAGGTGTTTTCAAGTTTTGCCATTTTTATATTTTGCAGTTATAAATGCTGTGTCTTTAGGATTTCCTAACATTTTATCTTTTTATTCTATTTCAGGTACCTGCCACTTTTTTAAGGCTTCAGTCAAATTCCTTAGCCCTGTATTTCCTGTTTCTTTCTCAGGGGGATGCTGATCCTGCCCTAGGAAAAAATCTTAACTGAGGTCTTTGGAGGCTACTATTGGCATCTATAATGATTTCTGGTTCTTCTAGTGTGTTTTTTTAAATATCAAGTGAATTTTAATAATTTTTCTTCAGATTCTCCCTCATTAATTAGTATAATTTTAACTATTTGAAGTATTCTCTTATTCTATCTGCAACATTTACTAATCAGTTTATAATTATTTTCTGAAACTCTTCTTATGGGGAATTTTTAGAAGGGTCTATATCCTTAGGTAATTTATAGAAAACTCTTCAAGTGTTGTCTTTCTTCTCTTATGTCTTAGTACTTTACATCTCCCTAAATTATCAATACCATTTCACTAAAGGCTCTCTATGTCTATCTGTCAAGCGATACTCCTTTAACTAGGAATTCCCTGTGTGTTTTTGCCTACATTGTTAAGAGCCAGTGTTTTGGGGATACATCAAGATTGTTGATGTTGTCCTCTGAATTTAATAATAGCTATAGGTTATTAATGGATATTAATATTTAAAAATTAAAGCAATAAGAAATATGTTGGGAAATTAATCTGACATATGAAAATCAAACACACTGGAAATTTTTTTTTCAAACCTTTTTTTTCCCCTTTAGTGGATCTTTGTGAAATTAGGGTATACAATAAATACAAGATGGAATATCTCTCTTGCGGGTCCTTGCCAATGTGAAGGACACTCCAATAAATCCTGAACAACCCCCTTCTGTGTTGCATAAATATGGAACCGTCGTTATGAGCACCTAGATTCTCCAACTCTTCTCTCTCTAGAGTTTGACTTGACCATCCCAATTTGGATTCTCACTGGCAGGTCAGGGTTCACAGACAGGGTAGCCATGCTCCTGCAATTCCCTTTCATAGTCCTAGGGGTTAAATTTATGTGACAAAGCTGTATCTCTACTACTAAGAGGTTCTGTTTGTGTACAATGTGCTTTCCATTTAAACAGATCAGCCAAGATAAGAACATTAACTTTTAACCATGAAACATTTATTACAGAGTTCCCAGAATAACCATTACAATCCACTCTGAAACAGGAGTCACTATCTCCCACCATTGTATATACTACATATGTACTATATATAGTGTATACAATATACATCCACTTAGAGGAGTTGGCACAAACATAAAGAATCCTACCAGGAGACACATACACAAAGAAACCCAAGGTATGCACCCAGGGCAACTTATGACTATACTTAAGACCACTATATTCTTAGTTTCCTTGTAGAATAGTCTGCACTGAAGTCAATAGCTGGGTGGTATCAATTCACCACTGACTTTTCTACTCAAATTATTCCTTGGCTGGGCTCTAAGGCAGTGTTATATTCTTTTAGGAGAAGCAGTTCCCTGAAGGCTGAGATATGCAGAGTGACTTGAGTCAGCTTAGGAGTTTCTTTCTCTCAAACTATAAGTGGCAGTGAAAGGGCAAGGCATGTTCTATCTATGAGCATCCTACACAGATCATTCCAGTGTCCAGAGACTAAAAATATGAGATGCCAGGCCCAGACTGGGGCACCATGACTTCATGTAGTGAGTATGAATAGGTACCTACTTATAGCTTAGTCACTTACTACCCAGATCTGTGCCACACAGCATAGGCTGAGGAGAAAATCTGCACCCAGGAGTGGTGTTCCAGTGTAGGAAGAGGTGAGGGGCCCTAGACTATATAATGAGCAAGGAACAAGTTCAGAGAAAAGTAGCAGCTGTGTGGCTCTGATCCCAGGAGCAGAACTGGGCCTCTGCCACAGTCTCCACTTCAGTCTGAAGCATACAGTGAAATAATCAGGGCAGGAATCCCATACCAGTAGGAATACTTTAGTTCAGTCACACTAAACCTTCAAAGCTTGCCAGGTGGCTGAGAAGGACTGAGATCAGTAGCAGTCTTCTAGAACTTCCAGTCAGGGATGTTACTCAGACCCACACTTGGGTTAGGAACTTGCTAAACTCAAGACAGGAAGGCAGTGACAAGATTTTGCCATGGATCAGACTAAAACTTACAGGGCCCCTCCTGAAGTGTCCCAGAGATTTTAAATAAACACAAAACTAAGGCCCTTTGCCCCCACTCCAAGAGAGCAACAGAAGGACTGAAGAGGAAAAAAATCTCAGGTCAGATATTCTTTTTCAGAAGAACACAATTCCAGACCTAGCATAAAGACCAAAATAAGGTAAGTTGGAATAATAAACACTAAAATAAGAATCCCACCATAAAGGATTATTATGGTGATAGGGAAGCCCAACAAGTGAATTCAGTAGAGAAGAGAGACTTCAAAAAACTTCAGGTAAAGACTTGGAAAAGAAAAACAGCTTGTACACAAGTCTAGCCAGAATGCCTAGAAGAGATGAAGCAAGAATTAAAAGAAAAAGCTAAAAATTGTTTTAAAAAACCAAATGAGAGTAGTAGGGGGAAAATGAGAAGGAAACAAGAACTATGGAATAAAGATTTAGAACGAGAAATAACACTTGAAACAAGATAGACAAAACCTTAACCAAGAAAAAGTAACCTGAAAATCAAAATTAGAGTTGACCAAAGGGAAACTATAAACCACATGAGATAAATAGAAATATTTAAACTAAGTCAAAGGACTGGAAAAAATAGAAGTTTAAAGAAAACAAAAGGCAAAAACAAGTAACCTGGAAAATAAATCAAAGAAATATAATTTTAAAATCATTGGACTACCTGAAAGCTATGACCAGAAAAATAAAAAGGACCTACACATCTAAACCACTAAAAATTTGTAAAAAGAAACTATCCAGATTTTTTAGAACGAGAATACAAAGCAAATAAATAAATAAGGAATCCATGCTATCTCCTGAAAGAAACCACAAAATGAAAATTCTCTGGAACATAACACATAAAGTCTAAAGCTTTCAGGTCAAAGAAAAAATACTGCAAGTGGCTAGAAAGGAAGAATTCAAATATTGAATAACCATAGGCAAGATTACACAAAATTTAGCAACCACAGTTATAAGGAAGTGGAGAGCCTTGAACACAATATTCCAGGAGACAAAAGACCTAGGCTTACAATGATAAACAGTTTACCCAGAAAGACTCAGGATAATACTATTGGGGGTGGGTGCAGGGGGTGGTAGACCTTAATAAAATAGCAGAATTCCAAATATTCCTGATGAAAAGACCAGAGTGAAGTAGAAACCTGGACATATGAACAGCTATCAGAAGAAGCATAAAGGTGGAAAAACTCTATATTTTAATATAGAGAGATGATACACGCATCCCTTCAGAACTTTATCATCAGGGATCATAGAAGAAGCTTAATTAGACAGAGGGCCTTGGTGTGGTTCAGATATGTCTTGATCATCTTAAATAAGAAAGGGCAAAGGAGAGGAAAATGAATATTCTGGGGTGGGAGGAGAAGGGAGAAGGAGGAAAAGGAAATTAACTTACATAATTGAGCCATGGAAATAAAAGCCCACACAAACAAGGATGAAAGTCTTAGGGGTAGGGATTGAGCAACACTTGAGCCTTACTCTGATCTGAACTAGTCAAAGGAGGGAAGGATGCACACACACAAACATTTCACTCAGCAGGGAAACAGGAAGGAAAGGAGAGGGGAAGAATAATAAGAAGAGTAGATTAAATGAGAAATTAGCCTTAAACAAAACAAATTCTTAAAGAGGGGATGAAGAGCAAAAGGAAAAAGTATAATTTCATAGGATGGAATAGAAATAAACAATTAACAATAACAAAGAAATTTGAATAGGATGAACTCATCGATAAATCCAGGCACTGTGCTAAGTGCTGGGGATATAAATAGAGGGAAAAGACAGTACCTATCATTACTAAGAAGTATACAATCTAAGGAGGGAGACAAAATGCAAACAAATATATACAAAGTAAGAAATAATCAACAGGTAAGGCAGTGGAATTAAGAGGGGTTAGAGAAGGCATTCAATAAAAGATAGTATTTTAGTTAGGGATCCAAGGGAATAAGTGGGCAGATCTGAGGAAAGAGCATTCTAGGCTTGGGGGATAGCCAGGGAAATGGAGGTGAGAGAAAGACTATCTTGTTTGTTGGGACAGCAAGGAGGCAAGTGGCACTGGATTAAAAAGTATAAATACAGAATAAGTTGTAACACTGGAAAGTAGAAGGGAAGGGCAGGTTATGAAGGATTTTGAGTGCCAAACAGAGCATTTTATATTTACTTCTAGAGGCAATATGAAACCCTTGGAGTTTATTGAATGATAGGGATTAGAGGAAGGTGGGTAACATGAATGAATATGCACTTTAGGAAAATCATTTCAGTACTTGAATGTAAAATGGACTGTAGCAGAGAGAGAATTGGCACAGGCAGAACCACCAACAGGCTGTTAAAGTAATCCAGCTATGAGGATATAAGAGCCTGCAGCAGAGTAGTGGCAATATCAGAAGAGAGAAAAGGATGTATTTTAGAGATGCAACAAAGGTGAAGTCATCATACCTTGGCAATAGACTGGATATTATGTGGGGGGAGGGGGATAAAGCAGGGATTGAGAGATAATGAGTCTAGCATGACTCCTAGGTTATGAGCCTGAAGGATGGGGAGGATAGTGTTTTTCTCTATCCATAAAATGGAAGAGGATAGTATAGATTAGAAAAAGAGTAGAATCCAACAATATATCATTTATTAAAAGCACACTTAAAACAGAAAGGTGAAGGATTAAAATAAGGGTCTAGGGCAAAATCTATTATGCCTCATCTGAAGGGGGAAAAAAGGCAGAGGTAGCAATCATTACCTTTGACCAAGCAACAACAAAAATGGGCCTGATTAAAAGATAACCAGAAAAGCTAAATTTTGCTGAAAAGTATCATAGATAATGAATTAAAATTAATACTAAACATATATATGCACCAAATGATACAGAATCTTGTTAAAAGAGTTATAGTGGAAATACATAGTAAAACTAATAGTGGAAAACCTTGATTTATATCCCTTAGATCTATATAAATCTAATAAAAAAGAGAAAGGAAAGAAGGAAGGAAAGAGAGAGAGAAAGAAAAGAAAGAGAAAGAAGGGAGGAAGGAAAGAAAGAGAAAAAAGAAAGAAAGAGAAAGAAAAAAGAAAGAAAGAAAGAAGGAAAGAAAGAAGAAAGAAAGAAAGAAAGAAAGAAAGAAAGAAAGAAAGAAAGAAAGAAAGAAAGAAAGAAAGAAAGAAAGAAAGGGAGAAAGAAAGAGAGAGAGAAAGGAAGGAAGGAAGGAAGGAAGGAAGGAAGGAAGGAAGGAAGGAAGGAAGGAAGGAAGGAAGGAAGGAAGAGAGAGAGAGAGAGAGAGAGAGAGAGGGAGGGAGGGAGGGAGGGAGGGAGGAAGGAAGGAAGGAAGGAAGGAAGGAAGGAAGGAAGGAAGGAAGGAAGGAAGGAAGGAAGGAAGGAAGAAACAAAGAAAGAAGTGAAGCACCTGAAAAGAATTTTAGAAATGTTAGATGAGATAGGACACTGGAGAACAGTGCATGGAAATAAGAAAGAAGTAAACATATTATGACATCTTCACAAAAATTGACCATATATTAGGGCATAAAAAACTTCCAATGAAATGCTGAGAAGTAGAAATATTAAATTACTCTTTTATTCATCATAATGCAATATTGTATTAAAAAATATTTTGAAACAAAGACTAGAAATAAATTAGAAACTAAATATCTTAATCCTAAAGAACAGGCAGGTCAGAGACTTCCGGGAGTCAAATGGGGGAGTAAACATTAGATTGCTTTGCCTCTTCTATTCTCATTTCCAAACAGCCATAAAAAAAAAAATGTGCCAGAACAAATCCTGGAAAAGTGGAGCCAGCAGAAAGACAGAGTGGAGCAGTCCTTTGGTATGGGAAACGTGGCGGAATGACAAAAAAAGGTCTGTGTCACACACCTCCCAGAATGGGAGACATCCAGCAAGTCAACAGCAAGCTCCACCTCAGCAAACAGGTGGGAGAACCTGAGCCCTAGGGTGGTGGAGCAGGCAAACACCAGCACCATGATCCCTGATGATAATAATGAGACAACATACCAAAATTTGTGGCATGCATTAAAGGAAGTTCTTAGGGGAAGTTTTATATTCCTGAGTGCATACGTGATTAAATTAGAGAAAAGGGAGCTCAATGAATTGGGCATGCAATTAGAAAACCTAGAAAAAGAACAAATTCAAAATCCCCAATTAAATACTAAATTAGAAATATTGAAGACAAAAGGAGAGATTAATGAAATTGAAATTAAGAAAACTATTGAATTAATAAATAAAACCAAGAGCTGGTTTTATGAAAAAACCAACAAAATTGATAGACCCTTAGTCAATATGATAAAAAAAAAAGAAAGAAGAAAACCAAATTACGAGTTTCAAAAATGAAAACAGTGAATCTACCTCCAATGAAGAGGAAATCAAAACAATAATTAGGAATTATTTTTCCCAGTTGTATGCACATAAATTTGACAATCTTAGGGAAATGGATGAATATTTACAAACATACAAGTTGCCCAGATTAACTGAAGAGGAAGTAAATTACTTAAATAATCTCATCTCAGAAAAAGAAATTGAACAAGCCATCAGTCAGCTCCCTAGGAAAAAAATCTCCAGGGCCAGATGGATTCACTAGTGAATTCTATCAAACATTTAAAGAACAAATGATTCCAATACTCTACAAATTATTTGGGATAATTAGTGAAGGAGTCCTACCAAATTCTTTTTATGACACAAATATGGTACTGATACCTAAATCAGGAAGAGATAAAACAGAGAAAGAAAATTATAGACCAATCTCCCTCATGAATATAGATGCAAAAATTCTAAATAAAATACTAGCAAAAAGACTACAGCAACTTATCTCAAGAATAATACACTTTGATCAGGTAGGATTTATTCCAGGAATGCAAGGATGGTTTAATATTAGGAAAACCATCAGTATAAGTGAGCATATCAACAATAAAACTAGCAGAAACCACATGATCATCTCAATAGATGCAGAAAAGGCTTTTGACAAAATACAACATCCATTACTTTTAAAAACATTAGAAAGTATAGAAATAAATGGAGCCTTCTTTAAAATAATAGGTAGCATCTATCTAAAGCCATCAGCAAGTATTATATGTAACGGGGAGAAGCTAGAAGCATTTCCCATAAGATCAGGGGTGAAACAAGGGTGTCCACTCACCCCTCTTATTCAATCTGGTACTAGAAATGTTAGCAGTAGCAATCAGAGAAGAAAAAGAAATCAAAGGAATCAAATTAGGCAAAGAAGAGACCAAGCTATCACTCTTTGCATATTATATGATGATATACTTAGAGAATCCCAGAGAATCAAGTAAAAAACTACTTGAGACAATAAATAAATTTGGCAAAGTTGCAGGATATAAAATAAACCCACATAAATCCTCAGCATTCCTATATATTTCCAATGAAATTCAACAGCAAGAAATAGAAAGAGAAATCCCATTTAAAGTTACTGTAGACATTATAAAATATTTGGGAATCTACCTGCCAAAACAAACCCAGGACCTGTATGATCATAACTATAAAACACTTTTCACACAAATAAAGTCAGATCTAACTAATTGGAAAAATATTAATTGCTCGTGGCTGGGTCAAGCTAATATAATAAAAATGACAATTTTATCTAAATTAAATTATATATTTAGTACCATGCCAATTAATTTACCAAAAAAACTACTTTATAGAGCTAGAAAAAATAGTAACAAAATTCATTTGGAAGAATAAACGGCCCAGAATATCAAGGGAATTAATGATAAGAAATGCTAGGGAAGGTGGACTAGCTATACCAGATTTCAATCTGTATTATAAAGCAGCAGTCTCAAAACTACTTGGTACTGGCTGAGGAATAGAGGAGTGGATCAGTGGAATAGATTAGGCACACGAGATTCAGAAGTCAATGACTATAGTAATGTATTGTTTGATAAACCTCCAGACCCTGGTTTTTGGGATAAGAACTCACTATTTGACAAAAACTGCTGGGAAAATTGGAATATAGTATGGCAGAAACTGGACATAGACCATTATCTAACTCCATATACCAAAATCAAGTCTAAATGGGTGCATGATCTAGGTATAAAGGTTGATACTGTAAGCAGTCTCCTAAAACAAGGAATAGTTTACCTATCAGACTTGTGGAGAGGGAAAGACTTTATGACTAAACAAGAATTAGAGAACATTATAAAATGTAAAATGGATAATTTTAACTACACGAAATTGAAAAGCTTCTGTACAAACAAAGTCAATGTAACCAAGATTAAGAGGGAGGTGGGAAATTTACAACCTATGTCTCTGACAAAGGACTGATTTCTAAAATATACAGAGAATTGAGTCAAATTTATAAGAATACTAGTCATTCCCCAATTGATAAATGGTCAAAGGATATGAACAGGCAGTTTTCAGAGAAGGAAATTAAAGATATCTATAAGCACATGAAGAAATGCACTAATTCACTATTGATTAGAGAAATGCAAATCAAAACAACTCTGAGGTACCACATCTCACCAGTCAGATTGGCTAAGATGACAAAACAGGAAAATGACAAATGTTGGAGAGGATGTGGGCAAATTGGAACACTAATACATTGCTGGTGGAGTTGTAAACTGATCTAGCCTTTCTGGGGAGCAATCTGGAATTATGCCCATAGGGCTATAAATACTTTCATACCCTTTAATCCAGCAATACCACTCCTAGGGTTATATCCCAAAGATATCATAGAAATGAGAGAAAGACCCATATGTACAAAAATGTTTATAGCAGCTCTTTTTGTGGTAGCAAAGTATTGTAAATTAAGGGGGTGCCCATCAATTGGGGAATGGCTGAACAAGTTGTGGTATATGCATGTTATAGAATACTATTGTGCTATAAGAAACGAGGAGGAGACGGTCTTCATATTTACCTGGAGAGGCTTAAAAGAACTGATGCTGAGTGAGAAGAGTAGAACCAGGAGAAATGTGTACACAATTACAGACACAACATATGTGTAATGACCAACTTTGATAGACTGGACTCTTCTCAGCAATGCAGTGATATAAGTCAATCCCAAAAGACTCATGATAGAGAGAAATATGTGCATCCAGAGAAAGAACTAAGTTTATATCCAGGTGGAAGCAAAGTACCTGATCTTTTTCTTTCTCTTATTCGGTTTTGTGTCCTCTTTACCATTTTTCATTCCAGTTGGTACAATCCGTCCTTATAACCTGACTAATGTATAATGTGAAAGTATTTACAGATCCTGTACTTGACTATAAGCCGCCATGGCGGGGGGGAGGGGAAGGGAGGGAGGGGGACAAAATGTGAAACTCAAGGAATTGTGGAATTGAATCCTGTAAACTAAAAGGAAACAAACAAATTAACAAAAAGAAAAGAAAATAAAATTTTATGTTTGTTTTTAGTTTATATCATTTATTTCCACAAGATTTTGAGTTACAAATTTTCTCCCCATCTTTTCCCAACCCACCATCCCAAAACAGTGATCCTACTGAATATCTCCTCTCCTGTCTGCTCTCTCCTACACCCTCCCCCATTCCCCCTCTGACTTTCCTGTAGGGCAAGATGACTCTCTATGCACCAGGGCCTGTATATCTTATTTCCCAGTTGCATGCAATATATATATATATATATATATATGTGTGTGTGTGTGTGTGTGTGTGTGTGTGTGTGTATATATATATATATATATATATTTAAAACACTTGATTTTAAAACTTTGAATTCCATATTCTTTCCTCTCTTCCCTCCTCACCCACCCTTACTTGGAAGATAAGCACTTCAATATAGGTTATACATGTATAGCTATGCAAAATATTTCCACAGTGGATATATTGTGATAGACTCACTATATTTCCCTCCATCCTATCCTGCCCCCCCCCACTTGTTCTATTCTCTACTTTAACCCTGTCCCTTTTCAAAAGTGTGTGCTTCCAACTTCCCTGCCCCACAGCCTGCCCTCTCTTCCATCATCCCCCCCTCTCATCCTCTTGCCCCCTTGTCTTCCTCCTGCTCTATGCCTTGATATTTTTTGTCCCCTAAAAAGGAATCTAAAGTCAGACTGCTGTGCCTACCCTGCTTCCCATGCTTGCTCATTTTGCCACTCAACCACTTGACTCTTGAGCTTTTTTTGCCACAGTAGAACTCTGAGAGGAGAGCTTTGTCCCAAAACACTGAGGTTTTCTCAGCTGCCAGAGCTATTAATTGGGTGCCCTCTCAGAAGCCTCCACTGGCTCTGGCACACTGGTCATGCCCCCTAGTACCTCCACCCAGGACAGAGAACCAGATGCAAACAGGTTAAAGCAAGAGCAATTACCCCTCTGACTGGCTACTTGGTCTCCCTCCAATTTGCAGATGAAGACCTCTGAATCATCCACATGGCTGCGGCTGCCACACCTCAGCTGCTTCTTCCCACAGAGGCCGAGGCTGCACCAACACTCCCGGACCCCCTGTTCCCAAAGTCAACTGACCTCTCACTTTGTTTTTGGATTTATGGGTTGATAATTCTGGAAATCGCCATAGCTGCTGGTATTCCACTCTCCCAATGTCCCTCTAGCCATGGCTGGTCGGGGTGCCCTGAGCCTAAAACCATGGGCTTGTGCAGGGCTGAGTTCTGCTCCCAGAGCACTATGCTGGACCCTTCCTGCTGTCCTGCTGGGCTGTCTTCAGCAGGAGGTTAGTTTCTCTCTGTCACTCTGTGGGTTCTGTAGTTCTAAATTTTGTTTGGAGTCATTTTTTACATTTATTGGAGGAAGTTGGAGGAGGAGGCCCATGGAAGTCATGTTTCTACTTCACCATCTTTGTTCCACCCCCTCAAAAAATCTTGAAAATTTCTATAGGAAGGCCAAAATGACAGAGAAAAAGCAAGGAATCACCTGAGATCTCCCAAAATTCCCCTTCAAATAATCTTAAATAGTGCCTCAAGACAAATTCTGAAGCTACAGAACTCACAGGAGAACAGGGCAACAATTTTCCAGCTCATAACACCCATTGATTAATGGGTGGATTAATGAGCAAACAACAACAAAGAATCTGACCAAAGAAAGTTACTATGGTGACAAGTAAGATCAAAACACAATCCCAGAACAAGGCAATGAAGTCACAACTGTTCCACCCAAAGCATCAAAGAAAAATGTGTATTGGTGTCAGGTCCAAATAAGAATGTCTAGAAGAGCTCAAAAAGGTTCGTAAAAATAAAATTAGAGAGATAAAGGGGAAAATGGGAAAAGAAATGTCAGTAGGGGCACAATCAAGATGCTAGAGTAGAAGCATAAACTTGGTGTGGGCTCTGGCTCCAATCATTTCCAATACATATAAAAGAATGGCTCTAAACAAACTTTAGAGCTACAGAACCCACAAAGTGACAGAGAGAAACAAATATCTTGCTGAAGGCAGCCTGGCAGGTGGACAGGAAGGGTCTTTCACACAAGGCTGGGAGCCGACCACAGTCTTCCATGAGTTGAGCCACCCTTGCCCCAGGGCAGCCCCATCAGTGGTGGCCAGAGTAGACTTCAGAAAGCTGAATGACCAGCAGCTATGGCAGTTTCCAGACTTCTTAACCAACAAACGATAAAGACAAAGTAAAACATCAGTGTGGAACTCTCTTGGAACAGGGGAATGGAAGAGCAGTCCAGCCCCTGCCCCCAGAGAAAGAGGTGGCAGAGGTGAGGCTTTCAGCTATGTGGCTGCCTCAGGAGATCCTTGTCTGCAGACTGTAAGGGGACCAAGTGACCATTCAGAAGGTAATTGTTTTTGCATTAACCTGCTTGAATCTGAATCACGGTATTGGGTGTAGTCCTGGGGTGTGTAGCCAGTGAGTCAGAGGGTGTGGGGATTGTAGAGAGGGTGCCCTCCTAATAGCTCTGGCAGCTGAAAAAACACCAGCAATTTGGACATAGCTCTCTCCATTCTGCAGGCAGAGTTCTAACATGGCAAATAGCTCAAAAGTCAAGTAATTGACTGGCAATATGGGCAAGCAGAGGAAGCACAAACAGACCGTAGAATCCTTTTTGGGAGACAAAAAGGATTGAGGTATGGAGTGGGAGGAAGACAGAAAAGTCAGAACTCCTGAATCAAAAGCCTCCAAGAAAAATATGAACTGTTACAAGCCATGGAGGAGCTCAAGAAGGATTTTGAAAATCAAATAAGAGAAGTGGAGGAGAAATGAGAATGATGCTAGAAAATCAGGAAAGGTGAGTCAACACCCTGCTAAAGGAGACCCAAATATACACTGAAGAAAATAACATCTTAAAAAATAGACTAACTCAAATGGCAAAAGAGGCCCAAAATGCCAGTGAGGAGAATAATGCCTTAAGAGGCCAAATTTGCCAAAGGGAAAAGCAATTTCAAAAACTCACTGAAGAGAATGACTCCTTCAAATTTAGATTGGAGCAATTGGAAGTTAATGACTTTATGAGAAATTATTATAAAACAGATCCAAACAAATGAAAAAATAGAAGGTAATGCGAAATATCTCATTGGAAAAACCACTGACCTAGGAGAGATCATTTAAAAATTATTGGACTACTTTAAAGTCATTATCAAAAAAAAGAGCCTAGACACCATCTTACAAGAAATTCTCAAGGAAAATTACCCTGATATTCTAGAATGAGAGGGCAAAAAAGGAATTGAAAGAATTCACCAATCACCTCTTGAAAAATATCCCAAAAAGAAACTCCTAGAAATATTATAGCCAAATTCCAGAGTTCCCAGGTCAAGGAGAAAATACTTCAAGCAGTCAGGAAGAAACAATTTGAGTATTATGGAAAAACAATCAGGATAATACAGGACCTAGCAGCTTCTATATTAAGGGATAGAAGGGCTTGAAATATGACATTCCCAGAGGTCAAAGGAGGTAGGACTAAAACCAAGAATCACCTACCCAGCAAAACTGAGTATAATGTTACAGGGGAAAATATGGTCATTCAATTAAATTTCAAGGATTTTCAAGCATTTTTGATGAAAAAACCAGAGCTGAATAGAAAATTTGACTTTCACATACAAGAAGCAAGAGGAGCCTGAGAAGGTAAACAGGAAAAAGAAATCATAAGGAACTTATTAAAGTTGAACTATTTACATTCCTAAATGGAAAAATAAGAATTGTAACTCATAAGACTTTTCTCAGTATGAGGATAGCTGAAGGGAATATATATATATATATATATATATATATATATATATATATATATACATATGTATATATACACACATACATATTTATATGTGTGTGTATAGGAGGGTGTATGTGTATATAAATATATATGTGAGTGTGGGCATATGTATGTTCATTTATACATAGACAGAGGGCACAGGATGAGTTGAATATGAAGGGATGCTATCTAAAAAAAATAAAATTAAGAGGTGAGAGAGGAATTTATTGGGAGAAGGAAAAAGGGAGATATAGATTAGGGCATATTATGTCATATAAAAGAGGCAAGAGAAAACTGTTACAATGGAGGGGAAGATCAGGAAAGTGAAAGGGAATGGGACAACATTATTCTCATTGAATTTGGCTTAAGAAGGGAATAACATACACTCTCAATTGGATATCTTACCCTACACAAAAATAGGGGGGCAGGGGATAAGTGGGGCGGATGATAGAAGTGAGGGAAGATTTGGGGAGAGTGTAGTTCGAAGCAAACATTTTTGAAAAGATATAGGGTCTAAGGAGAAAATAGAATAAGTGAGGGTGGGATAGGATGGAGGGAAATCAATATAACTACTATGGAAATGATTTGGGTAACTACACATACGACATATTGAATTGCTTATTTTCTCAGTGTGGGCAGTTGAGGAGTGAAGAAGGAAAAAATCTGGAAATCAAAGTTTTAAAAACAACTGTTTAAAAAAAATTTTTTTACATGCAACTGGGAAATAAGATATACAGGCACTGTGGTATAGAAATCCATCCTGCTCTACTAGAAAGTTAGGGGTGTGATTGGTAGGATATAAGAGAAAACAGATTGGGGGAAGTAGTATTCAGTAAGCTTGCTATTTTTGGGGTGGTGGTAATGGAAAGATGGGGAGAAAAATTGTAACTCAAAATCTTGTGGAAATGAATGTTGAAGACTAAAAATAAATAAATATTTTTTTTAAAAAGAAAAGAAGTATGGGGAGGCCAGGTACCACAGCGAATAAGAGCACCAGCTCCAGTGTCAGGATGACCTGGAGATCGAATCCCAGGTTCAGACACTTAGCACCCACCCAGAAACACCTGGCCATGTAACCTTGAGCAAGTTAATTAACCCCAATTGCTTAGGGGTGGCCAGGTGGCTCAGCAAGTAAGAGCACCGGCTCCAGTGATGGGATGACCTGGAGATCGAATCCCGGGCTCAGACACTCAGCACCACACCCAGAAACAACTGGCTGTGTAACCTTGAGCAAGTTACTTGACCCCGATTGCTAGGAAAAAAAAAAAAGAGGTAAGAAAATGTACTTCTTTCCATTCTCTGCAGAGCTGAAGGACCATGAGTATGGAATATGTTCATGTGGTGTGTGTGTGTGTGTGTGTGTGTTTGCATTTGTGTGTGTATGTGTATTGGACATGGTTGATGTACTGGTTGGTTTTATAGAACTGCTTTTTTTCCTTCTTTTTTACTTGTTACAAAGGATAATTCTTTGGGGAGGGTGATATTTGGAAATGAATGTGATGTAAAGACAAAATATATTAATAAAATAGCTTAGCTTTAAAAAAGATAAATGTCAGTAAAGCTAGAAAACCATGATAAAAGAATCAATAGCTTGGTAAAGGAGGCGCAAAAAATACTGAAGGAAAAAAACCTTTAAAATCTACAGTAGGACAAATAGTTAAAGAGTCACAAAATACACTAAAGAAAAGAATATGTTAAAAATAAGAATTGACCAAATAAAAAAAAAAGATATACAAAAATTCACTGAAGAGATCCCCTTAAAAAGCAGAAGGGATCACATGGAAAAAGTGGCAGAAAAATCACTGAAGAGTGCAAAGTGAGGTACAAAAGCTTACTGAAGAAAATAATTTCTTAAAAATTAGAATTGGGCAAATGAAAGCTAAAGACCCCATGAGACAATAAGAAACACAATGAAATAACATCATAAAACAAAATCAAAAGAATGAAAAAATAGAGGGAAATGTGAAATATCTCTATGAAAGACTTAGCTCCTCTGATCAATACAATTGCAAAGGACTTATGATGAAAAAATTCTATCAACTTGCAGAAATAGAACTAATAAAATCTAAATGCAAGTTAGAAAAAAAAATGATGGACTACCTGGAATCTAGGATAAAAAAAACACAAAGAGCATATACATCATTTTTCAAGATATTTTCAAGGAAAAATGCCCTGATATTCTAGAATCAGACAGTAGAATAAAAATTGAAAAAGAATCCACCAACAGCGCCTCAAAGAAATCACAAAATTAAAACTCTTACTAATATTATGGCCAATTTCCAGAACTCCCAAGTGAAAAAGAAAATACTGCAAGTAGACACAAAGAAATCATTAAAATATCATGGAATAAGTCAGGATAACACAAAATTTAGCAGCTTCTATATTACAAGATTGAAGGTCTTGGAATATAATATTCTGGAAGGCAAAGGAGCTAGAATTATGACCAAGAATAACTTGTGGATTCAAGATTGTGGAGAAAAGGCAGCATCTCATCTGAGCTCTTCTGAAAAACCCCTTCAAAGACTTTTAAATAATGCCATAAAATAATTCTTTGAGTCTCAGAAGCCACAAAAGGATAGGGAGAAGTAATTTTCCAGGCAAAAATGACTTAGAAGGTCAGCAGGAAAGTTCTGTTGCACCTGTGTAAGAGTGGAGCACAGTCCAATGCAGGCTATGCCAGAGCAGAACAGGCCCTAACAAACCAGGATAAGGCCTTAGGAGCCACTGTAGCATCAGCAGCTACTTCTGAAGCTCTCAGCCCACAGATAATATGGGGGTTGAACAAGTGATCTGAAGGAGATTACTGAGATCTCAGTGGTGGCAGTTGGGGTAGGACTCTGTTGCTTTGCCCATGCTCAGACCTGCGATGCAGAACTGCAGGGAAACCTGTAGCAGCAAGCACCCCAAGCGTCCTAAGGGTGGCTGCCCATACAGGTTCTTGGATCTGCTTTGTTAAAGGAAAGCAACTCAAAATGGGTTAACAAGCTTACTTTAATCAGTCAGACATATATCGTTTACCTTGTTCAGAGGAAAAAGGTCAGCACCCTGAACTTCAAAGTATACAGGCAGAATTATCAAAGACAGAAACAGATCAAGTAGACAGCTTTCCAAACTATGCAACCATCACATCCATACCAAATCAACATCTGGGTTTTTCAAAGCCGGGGGGTCTCCGGACAACAGCTTCCCAGAATCCATATCAAATCACAGAACACTTCTCAAAGTGAGCCCCCAAAACAAAGCTACACATCAGGGCTTATATAGCCTCCTCCTGGCTCAGAGAATGTAACAACCTTATTGACTCACTGGCCAATCAAGAAGTATCTACTGAAAAACAAGCCTCCCACCCCAGGCTTCAGGTGCACTTTAGCCTAGGGGCAGGGAAGATCTTCCAAATCTGCAATCCCATTACATTTGGCCCCAAGATCTTTCATGCCCATAGCATAGTGTAATGGGAACGCAAATTTGGAAGATCTTCCCTGCCCCTAGGCTAAAGTGCACCTGAAGCCTGGGGTGGGAGGCTTGTTTTTCAGTAGATACTTATTGATTGGCTAGTGGGTCAATAAGGTTGTTACATTCTCTGAGCCAGGAGGAGGCTATATAAGCCCTGATGTGTAGCTTTGTTTGGGGGGCTCACTTTGAGAAGTGTTCTGTGATTTGATATGGATTCTGGGAAGCCGTTGTCCAGAGCCCCCCCGGCTTTGAAAAACCCAGATGTGGAAACCCAGATGTTGACTGGGTATGGATGTAATGGTTGGACAATTTGGAAATCTGTCTACTTGATCTGTTTCTGTCTTGATAATTCTGCCTGTATACTTTGAAGTTCGGGGTGCTGACCTTTTCCCCTGAACAAGGTAAATGATATATGTCTGACTGATTAAAGTAAGCTTGTTAACCCATTTTGAGTTGCTTTCCTTTAACAAAGCAGATCCAAGAACCTGTGGTAGCAGCAAACCCTGAGGACGTGCTTGGGGTGCTTGCTGCTACACATAGACAATTTACTTTTGAATTAGCACTAAACATTTCTTAGGTCACATTTTCAAGGTACAGAACTAAAGTTACCAAAGTGGCCACTGGGCCTTAAACAAACACAAAGCACATAGCATTATCACTTCAGTTCAAAACGAGAGTTCAAATAAAGTGCTGGGGGCAGTGGTGTCCTTCCCCTCACACAGCTCCAGCCCCTGCTTCCAAGTACAGAGAGGGGGCTGGGCAACAAAACCAACAAGGTGGAGTCCCTGGGCATCCAAGGCACTTCATCCCACCCACCATAGTCACAAGTCCATCCTCCCCCTGGGTCCCAAACTGTGAGATGCAGCCAGCAAAGCTCCTGCTTTGCTGCTCAGTTCTTATCTTTTCCTGTGGCTGAATTCTGAACTCCTGGGTTCCTTCTCCTCCCGCAGGCAGCAGCCGCTCCTGGCTTCTGCCCAGGTCCTGATGCAGGCAGCTCACCATTCCTGCTCTCAGCTCAGTGAAGTCCGCATGTAGGCAATTCTTCTCTCCTGGTCCATGGCTCCACAGAGTCACAGCTACCACAACTGGGAAACAATTATCCCAGCCCCCATCCTTTCCTTTTACTCTGCAGATCCTGTTCGTGACGCCATTTTGTAGCAGCAAGCACCCAAGCGTCCTCAGGGTGGCTCCCATACAGGTTCTTGGATCTGCTTTGATAAAGGAAAGCAACTCAAAATGGGTTAACAAGCTTACTTTAATCAGTCAAACATATATCATTTACCTTGTTCAGGGGAAAAAGGTCAGCACCCTGAACTTCAAAGTATACAGGCAGAATTATCAAGACAGAAACAGATCAAGTAGACAGATTTCCAAACTGTGCAACCATCACATCCATACCAAATCAACATCTGGGTTTTTCAAAGCCGGGGGGGCTCCGGACAACAGCTTCCCATAATCCATATCAAATCACAGAACACTTCTCAAAGTGAGCCCCCAAAACAAAGCTACACATCAGGGCTTATATAGCCTCCTCCTGGTTCAGAGAATGTAACAACCTTATTGACTCACTGGCCAATCAAGAAGTATCTACTGAAAAACAAGCCTCCCACCCCAGGCTTCAGGTGCACTTTAGCCTAGGGGCAGGGAAGATCTTCCAAATCTGCATTCCCATTACACAACCCCACAGTAGAGGAGTATTAGCACACTAAAGTTAGTGGCCACAGTGGAACAGGAACCCTAATCACAGTTCCAGGTCAGAAAAAGAGTGCTTGTGTTCACTCACAGACCAGAAGAGGAGCAAACACAACTCTATTTATATCATACCACCTTGGAAGAACTGAAAACTAAGAGGTCCCTAGAACTATCTCTGAAAACAACTACATAAAACTCTTGATGCTTGGAAGAGTGTGCCTTCCACCTTAGAAGCAGAGTCATACTTTAACAAAGAATTAAAAATCAAGAAATACATTAGAAAAATAAGCAGACAGCAGAAAAAAAATCTGACTATAGAAAGTTACTATGATGACAAGGAAGATCAAAACACATTCAGAAAAAGACAACAAAGTCAAAGGTCCTACATCAAAAACCTCAAAGAAAATGGGGCAGCCAGGTAGCACAGCGAATAAGAGCACTGGCCCCAGAGTCGGGATGACCCAGGATCAAATCCGGGCTCAGACACTTAGCACCCACCCAGAAACACTTGGACATGTAACTTTGAGCAACTTACTTAACCCCAATTGCTTAAAAAAAAAACTCAAAGAAAAATATGAATTCATCTCAGACTATAGAAGAGCTCAAAAAGGTTTTCGAAAATCAAATAAGAAAGGCAGAAGAAAAAGTGGGAAGAGAAAAATGAATGATGCAAGAAAATCATGAAAATGAGACAATAACACAAAAGGAGGCACAAAAGTACTAAAGGAAATAGCATCCTAAAAAAAGACTAGGTCAAATGGTTAAAGAGGCACTAAAAGCCAATGGAAAAAATACTTTGAAAAGCAGATTTGGCCAAATTGAGAGACAGACAAAAATTCACTGAAGAAAAAAAAATTCCTTAAAAAGTTGAATTGGCCAAATGGAAAAGGAGGTAAAAAAGCTCGGTGAGGAAAATAATTCCTTAAAATTAGAATGGAGCAAATAGAAGCAAATGATTTTTATGAGAAAACAAGAAACAATAAAACAAAATCAAAAGAAAGAAAACATAGCAGAAAATGTGAAATATTTCATAGAAAAAAAATAACCTGGAAAATAGACTAAGGAAAGTTAATTTGATAATTATTGGACTACCTGAAAGCCATGATCAGAAAGAGAACCTAGATATCATCTTTCAAAAAACTATCAAGGAAAATTGCCCTGATATTGTAGAACTACAGGGTGATATAAAAATTCAAAGAATCCACTGATTGCCTATTGAAAGAGATCTCAAAATTAAAACTCCAACCAATATTGAGGTCAAATTCCAGAACTCCTAGGTCAAGAAGAGACTACTGAAAGCAAGCCAGAAAGAAACAATTCAATTATTTTGGAACCACGGATAGAATAGCACAAGATTCAGCTGCTTCCACATTAAAGTACTGGAGGGCTTGAAACATGATATTCTAGAGGGCAAAACAGCTGGGATTATAGGCAAGAATCATGTACCCAGCAAAACTGAGTATTATTTCTTCAGGGGAAAGAATGGATGTTCAACAAAACAGAGGACTTTCAAGCATTCTTGATGGAAAAATCAGAGTTGAATAGAAAAATTGACTTTCAAATGTAAGACTCAAGAGAAGCATTAAAAAGGTGAACAAGAAATGGAAATCATAAAGGATTTAATAAGGTTAAAGTGTTTACATTCCTAAATGGCATTTGTAACTCATTTTCTCATTATTAGGGCAGTCAGAAGGAAAACATATAGACAGAGGGCACAGGGGTGTCTTGAGCATGAAGGGATGATATCTAAAAAAAAATAAAATTAACGATTGAGAAAAAGGAATGCACTGGGAGTAAGTGAAAGGGAGGGGTAGAATAGGTTGAAATTATCTCACATAAAAGGGGTAAGAAAAAGTTTTAAGATGGAGAAAGATGGGACAGGGAGGGGAGGGAAGTGAGTGAAACTTTCTATCATCATAATTGGCTCAAAGAGGAAATAAGATATACATTCATTTGTGTAGGGGGCATTTTTGAGGGCTCTCAGGAGTCTGCCATGGGTGCACTCTGAGGGGTCTGCATCCCATGGGTGTGATTCTAGGCTGGGCCCACTATATCATGTGGGCTCTCCACCCCCTGTTACCCATCCCCTGTGCAAGGGAGGCTTGGAACATTGTGGCTGTCCCTGAAACCCTGGCCACTTGAGATATAGATAAAGTAGAGATGCATGAGATAAGAAAGCAGGGAAGTGTCCCATGGGAGTAGCCTCCAGCAAAGTTGCAAGGTAGGTGCCTCGTGTTGCAAACTATGTGAAATTTCCCATAAGAAAATATGATGTAAGTGCTTTAGCTATAGTATATAAAGTTAGACACTCAAATGTTTCTTTGGGATATGCTTGGAATGCAATAAGTGTATGAACACTATCTCCACCTGGCCACAGATTCATTATTCATGCTCTAATGTTTCAATTGGTGCTGTGAATAAGTAGGGCCCAGAACAGGGACCTGGCAGGGTATGAGGGGAGCAGCCTCCTTGGGAACTCTGGAGAATACAAAAAAAAGGAATCTTTCACAGGCAATGCACCTCAGAACAAGGTGAGTTGGCAAAAGGCATAGCAACCATCTCAGTAGCATTAAGTCAGCCATCATTTGAAACAAAAATTGGGAGGGATGGTATCCCAGCAGTATTAGGACACAAGATAATCACCAAGCTGAGTGATATCATTAGGAAACATAGTAACAAGTAAGCAGATAAACCCAGTCTCAGACAAAAGCTTTCAGGAGAAAATGGGATACAAAGTGAAAGTAGAGACTGAGAATATTATTTTAGACTCTTAAAGAAATTAGTAAGAGAAAGAGGATTATTTATCACAGCAGTAAGTTACAAGAATTCTTGGAATGTTGTTTCTGGTCTCCATAGAAAAGGATGGAATATTTGGTAAAATGGGAAACAGTAGGAGGAGAGATGAGTGAAAGAGTAATGGAGGAGGGGCTCCAGCATTTCACCCTTTCTGCCTTTTTCCTATGGAATATTTTAAAGATATGTTTTACATTAGAAATTAAAGTGCCAAAGGTGGCTTGAACAATTCAATGTAATGCTCTGTAATAGAAACAGGCAAAAAGAAAGTTTCAAATTAAGTCTTGTTGGGCCTCTGTTAACATTCTGGAGGACAAAATAAATGTCTGATTTTTGCAGAAGATCTTTAACAATTTCTATGAGTGCACTCTTCCTGTCATTTTCTATATCTCTCTGCTTTGCTTATGTGTTTTTGGGTGAATAAGTGTGTGAGAGTAATCTATAAGATTAATTCTATAAGATTTAAAATGCAGCTGGACTTCTGGACTTTCCTTGGAATGTTGTTATCTCTTTCAGTCAACCTCCCTTCTTGCCCAGGCTGGAAGTGAGGGAGGAAAAAGGAGAAAAGGAATTTTATTATATATAGTATTGTCAAGTTGAAGAGAGTAGGAGAAGTGTCAGGTCAGAATTACAAAGGAATTTAAGCTTGTATCGAAGAGAGGAGCTGGGTAGGAAGTTTCAGAAAGGTATAAATGATTTGCATAAAAAGTGTGAACAGAAGTTTTAAGATTTTTTAAAAAGGTTAAAAAATCTCTTCCTCTCCACTCCAACTCTGGCCAAGTTTGAGTACTGAAAAAGCAATAAGATAAGGGACTTTTTTCCCTCTGATCCAAAGAGGCAAAAGGACCAACATTTAACCATTTCCTCCTCACATATTAAAGAATTTTTTTTTATTGGAATGCAACTACAAGTCTATTGAACTCATTCTGGTTATTTTGGGGAATGTGAAAAAATGAATAATGTAACTCCTAACTTGATGCTATAGATAAGTCAGAATTTATTATACTATTTTCCACAAAGGTAAATTGCAATATTGCTAAGATCTGATAAAGAAATATTTAAAAGATGAAAGCTTTGACCTACCCAGTATGGGGGAGAAGGGGCACAACACTACTGGGTTATTCCAGAGTCCCACTCCCTCTAACTGGCAAGTTAAAAGCTCTTCATTCTCTAAGAAATTTTAAAGAATAAATATAGCACTGAAGTTAACTGACGTACAAGTTAAAATTTGCTGAAAACATTTTACAAAAATGTATTTAAGCCTCTCATCCTAGATCAGATTAAATAGAGATAGTACTGTAGAATTATAGGGAATTTGAGTTTCCTTCCCCTATCTGGCAAAAGTATATTAAAATTTATCCAGGACCCCACTAGCAATAGCCACACATTTCTAAACAATCAAGATGACCTTTCCATTCAAACCCTCTAAGTACACAATCAGACTCTGCACCTATGAGGAGAGAAGAAAAACATCTGTACTTGATAAATTTACTATCAATTATTCTTGCAAATAATTATTTGGAAATACAATTGATGTCCTAATGTTGCTGTGTTATTATGGTCTTCCTAAATTGTAGTAAAATTCTCTCATTTAAAAATTGAGGGATCATTGTAAGCCAGAAATTGTGTTAGATAAAGTAAGTTTTCAACTTGAATTTTGTTAAAACTATGAGATAGAAGGAAGAATTTGTGTGAAAACAGTTATGTCCTTTGCATCTTATAATGTTTATATATGCTATACAGGAAACTAGGTATTTACACCTGGAAGGTGTAAATTTACACCTGGAGGAAGTTACAGCTAAAACAAATTGGCTATCAGAGTGGTTAACTAATTACTGTATGTGGTAAGGAGGAGATTAGGTAAAAACTTTATTTCAGATTAATAATGCCCATTCAGCCCATTCCTCTTGCAAGATTTGACAAAGCAGGAGCATAACCATCAGTCCCTCCCTAAAGTCCTTCTCAGTTATTCCTATTCTGTAAAACTGCCAAGACCCCTGAAAATTATCTCTATAGGCAAGGTTATTTAGCCTGGGAAAGGAACTTGTTTTAGTTATGTAGTTTTTAATGACCCTAACTTGCTAAGTTGGAAAACATTAAAAAGGATTTCTAACAATTGACTTTTACACCAGGACAAGTTTAAATTTGAAATGTTAGATAATATCCCTTAAGTATGAGGGACCTACTAAATCTTTATTGTTCATTACAGCTTTATGAGAATAAATTTAACTGTAATTTGTCTATGAGCCATGATTTGGTGAAAATTGTTGTATAAGATAAAAAGCACTTAAAACTATATTTTTTTCTATGATCAAAGCAAGTAGTCATGAAAAGATATAAACTCTTTTGTATTAGCTTTATGGGAAAGTTAATGTTATTTTTCATTCAAGAGTTAGAACTTATACAGAAATTTTCACAAACTACTTAAGGCTCACCTTAAGATATTCCCATTGTTTAGAGGGATTCTAATACTAATAGCTTTTAAAAGTACTTAAAGACAGTTTACACCAACTTGGTTTAAATGAATCTCAATATTAAAAGTTTTGTTTTTATGCTTTAAGATGAAACAGAGCTATCATTTTAAAACTTTTCAACTAATTTTCTTCATAAAAGTTTAGTGATCATTTATGAATATTAAAACACTTCTGAATAAAGGGGATATACTTTTAAATTTTCTTTTTAATCCCTAATAAATTTTGGGAGGCCTACTAAAACTTAAATTTCCAAGACAATTTATAGCTAAGTTAAAGTGAAGTAGAATAGATTTTGCTGTTTTTATCTCTATGTATTCCATGGCCTAAGCAAGAGTTGCATAGTGTCTGAACTTATCATAGGTAAAAGATTCAATTTCTGAAGTATCTCTTTCTTCCAAAATGAATATAATCAGAGGATAAACAAGTTCTGTGAAACAAGGATGTATGTCTACTATTACATTGTATGGTTCTAGTTAGGAACTTCTTTTTTCTATCAGCTTCCTGGAAATGTAAGCTACTACATTAATTCTAGTAATGATAAAATTATTAATACTCTACTTCTGCTCAAAATGGACCCCTTAATATTGTGCCAGATAGCAAATATGTAGTTTACATATGCCAACATATTGATACTTCTAGGCTTAAACACACAGAGAATGCAGATTAAATCTTGTTTCAAAAAAATATTACAAACCCTCATAGGACAGAGGTCAGAGGTTACAACTTACTATGTGTATAAAAACTGCCTTCTACCTGTGTTGCCTCTATTACTCCTCTACTAATCATCAACCCACAGGGAATGTATATAACTCATTATCCTCCCTGTGGTAAGTTATTATATATACATGTTACAATATTTAATTTTTCTTCTTTTACTTTTGCTTCCCTTCAGATAGGGGAAGCAGTAAAAAATGAAATCAACCATATGTTACAGTCTTGCTTCAATGAACATCCTGACATAATTGAAAACTGATAATACCCCTGCCTACACTAGCAAATTATTTCAATCTTGCTGTGATCATTTTTCAAATAAAATTAATTACAGGCATAACCCTTATAATAAAGATATTAAAACCTATCTACAACAATAAAAAATGGAGGACTTGGTCCAATATGCCCCAAAGGCAATTAGCTACTGCTTTATAAACCCCCAAAATTATTTTTATACATCACTATTAATGAGTATAAACTGGGAGTAAAACAATGTAAAAAGATACATACTTCCCAAATGAAGGTTATCCAAACACAGATATGGGAAGGGCTTGCCTCTTAACTAATGGGGAGGGGGATGGGGCATGAAGCTGTGCTTTTATATTTTACAGAAGGTGTGGAACAAGTGACAGTGCCAAAACAGAAATGTCAAGGGGTGTACTCCAAATCACCCTGAAGATGAAACATCTCTGATAGCAGAAGAAATCACGGTGATGGAACTTGGGAATAAAGAAGAAGAGGTGTCCAAATGTAGCCACTACACAAAAAGCTGCGTCCACATGGGGGGAGAGCAAACATTTATTATATCAAGCCAAAGAACTGAAACCTGTTACCCCAGGATTTGTGTTTCTTGCTATGATCACTCTGATTTCAATACAAACTGAAATGGTGACAGCCTGATTCAAGTTCTAAGACATATACCCTTGTCACATCAATTGTTTCATATATAACCTTAACTACATATACTTGACCCCCTCAAGCCTCCCTTACTTCTACTAAAGTAAATAATTTACAGACAATATAAGTCAATACTACATTTTATTGGAATATAACCTGCTTTAACTGTACTCTCAAACAATGTATTAGTGGTTATGATATAATTATACTGCTTGTAGAACCACCCTCACCTGGTTTCAGACTTCGGGGAATCTGCATTTTAAGTAATATCTGATTCTTCGGCTAGAAAAAAGGACTTTTAATCATGGGACAAATTGATGTACCTTCCCTTTCAATATCAGAAACCATGTCTTCTCTTTTTTTCTAGTGAAATATACACCGCTGTCTTTGTGACTGAATTTTCAAAGAATGTTAGCTTGACTAAAACCCATGTAATTATGGATACATCTATGTATGTATGACTCCTATGTATGGAATATTACTTACATTAACTGTGCTATTACTGTATATCCGGTAGAGAGTAATTGTTGAATAACCTTCATTTGCTTTTTTCAACTAATTTTGAAAAATTTCTGGTTTGTTGAAAAGGGGGGAGGGAAGGTTTGTACTGTTATTGATAATTGATCATTTCAACCACTGTGTCTACAATTTCTCAACTTAGAAAAATAAAAAATCTACACAATATATTCATAAATCATAAAAAATATTTCTGTAGCCTTTATGACATGACAGAGTATAGATAAGGATCTTTTGTATAATATCAATGTATTAGAACAATTACTATTATATTTAGGTGAAAAACTCTTAAAAATTCAACTCTAAGTTAGATGTGATTGTAAATACACATATATTTGTGTAACTCTTTTACTATATATTAGCTCTCATTCTAATGTTTTTTTTAGGACAAAATATGTGCCCAACTTCTTGGTATTTGATATGATTCAAATATTACAAAGTATATCAGAAAACATCCAAAAGCATCATCACTCTGGAATTGATCCAGGAAAATTACCAACACAATATTACCAACATCGTTAAAGTTATCTCCTTTTAATTTGATGTCTCTGATTTTACATATTTTACCTGTACTGATTATTATATTATTTCTTTGCACCTGCCTTTCTGCAGTGACCAGACTGATGTCACAGCCTTTGTAACCATTATCAACTCAAATGTATTAAAATAACTTTTAAAAGTCAGGATTTAAGGGTGGCCAGGTAGCACAGCGAGTAAGAGCACCGGCCCCAGTGTCGGGATGACCTGGGGGATCAAATCCAGGCTCAGATACTTAGCACCACACCCAGAAATAACTGGCCATGTAACCTTGAGCAAGTTACTTAACCCAAATTGTTTAAAAAAAATAAAAGTCAGTATTTATATTAGAATGTTACTTGTAGAAATTGTAATCTCACACAATGTATTACTAGATATCAACACTATGTAATGATAGTAGAATGCAAAATTACAATGTGACTATTGCTATATTTATGCTTGTGTAACTCCAATTCCCTACTATTACACTTTGGTAGAGTGGACCCTAATCAAGAATCATCTCACAGGAGTATGGAACAATAGTGCTCTTGCAGCAAACTTAAATGTAACACAATCCATAATATTGATCAGCTATATCTCTGGGGCCAACCCTGCTGAATTGGTTAACCAAATTCTACATAATTTGGACCTTATAAATCCTTTCTTAAATATACCCTTTATGCTTCTCCACATACTCCTTTGGCTCAGTATTTTGGTGGTAGCATGCCTTATTCTGCCATGACTCACTTGCTTGATGAGGTCATGGGTAACTGTGATGGGCACAGAGATCCATAGCCTCAAACTGCTTGCTAAAAGAAAAGGGGGAGATATAGAAGGTTCTGTCAAGGGCTCTGAGGAGTCTGCATCCCATGGGCATGAATCCAGGCTGTGCCCACTATCTCAGGTTGACTCTCCACCCCCTGTTACTCATGCCCTGTGCAAGGGAGTCTTGGAACATTCTGGCTGTCCCTGAAACCATGGCCACTTGAGATATAGATAAAGTAGTGGGTGAGATAAGAAAGCAGGGAAGTGTCCCATGGCAGCAGCCTCTGGCAAAGTTGCAAGTTAGGTGCCTCATGTTGCAAACTATGTGAGGTTTCCCATGAGAAAGTATGATGTAAGTGTTTTAGATATAGTATATAAACTTGACCCTTAGATGTTCCTTTGGGATTTGCTTGACATGCAATAAATGTGTGACTGCAACGTCCCACTCATTATTCATGCTCTTACATTTCAGTTGGTGCTACAAATGCAGGCCATACATTTGAGTATAGAAATCTCAAGATTTGTATAGAAATTAGGAGGGGAAGAGAATAAGAGGAGAGGGGAAGTGTAATAGAAGGGATGGCAGATTGGGAGCAGTGTAATGGCAAGCAAAAAAGTACTTAGTGCCTGGTTTCAGCTACTTAAGTATTTAGCACCTTGCTTGAGTTCAAGTTTATTTTAAGCCTTGCCCATGATTATATCAAGTCTTTGTTAAGAAGCAGAGCTTATGAACCCCAGAACTTGTGAACCCCTGTTGCTGATGCAACAGGAAAGGGTGGAACAGGGAGGAGCTAATAACCACATATAAGAGGAAGCCCAAACTGGGAAAGAGCAGAACTGAGAAGAGAGCACTTGTGACAGCAGAGTTGACAAGGGGAAGTCTGTGATGGCCAGGCACTGTTTGTTCTGTTTGTGTTGATTTTTGTTTGTGATACTTTGTACAGAAGCCCTGGGACCTTACTGGAAGCCCTGAAAGAGGATTTTCTGGTTCTCTATTTACAGAAGCCCTGGAGGAGGGATTTGGAGGTCCTGGGGCTGCACTGACAAATTGTGTTGAGTTCTCAGACCTTGTTGTTGAGTCTGTGTTGATTTCACAGGCAGATAGTGAATTGATGATGGTGTTGGCAATGTTTATGAATGCTGTTTTGGCTCTGTTAAGCTTTGTCTTCCCAGAAACAGAAACAGTGAAGTCTGGGTGTACTGGACACCATGAGCTTCAATATGCAATGGGGAATGGATGAGGAACTGCATAAGGAGCTCGATAACGAACTGAGAGCTGCCTACCTTTGAATCCATATATAGTTGGGTAGATTCAGCCAGGAACTGGGACAATGGAAGAGGAACCATGAAATCAGAAAGCCAGCCTCAAGTCAAGATGAAAATACCTCTTCTTGGGTACTTAGTGCTGATAGATAAGTTCACACTTTACTGTGATCTAGGGGTGGAGAACTTTGACCCTTGTACTTTGTGTCCTTTAAGGAGGCTTGCACCTTAACAATGATTAAGTTAAGGACTTACTGAATGATATCTTTTGTTTAAAACTATGTGATCACTTTGGTGAAAATTATGTGGCCACTTTAGTGATAGGTTGCTAAGCTATAACATTGTAAATGCTGTACTTTGGTTTCTGTGAATGTTTTGCTTTAATTTACTGCTGAATAAATAGAGTTCACTATACTATGTAATCAGAACCTTAAAGCTGTTTGAAGCAGCAGTCCTCTGGAAAGCTGCTTGTGTTTGGTTTTACAGGGAGTCAATAGTCAGCAACAAAGCACGTTTGATGAGAAATAGGATGACAGGAGAGAGAGAGAATTTAATACAGGGGTATTAGAATGGAGGGGATATACTAGCAGTCACAACTGTGAAAAAAAAATTTCAAGTCAATTTTCTCTGATAAAAGCCTCATTTCTCAAATATATAGAGAACTGCACCAAACCTATGAAAATCAGAGCCATTCCCCAACTGATAAATGATCAATAATATGAACTGTTTTCAGATGAAGTAATCAAAGCTATCTATAGCCATATGAAAAAATGCTCTAAATCACTATTGGTCAGAGAAATATAAATTAAAATATCTTTGAGGTATCACCTTATACCTACTAAATTGACTAATATCACAAAAAAAGAAAATAAGAAATGCCAGAGAAAGATGTAGGAAAATTGGGACAATAATGCACTATTGGTAAAGTTATGGAGTGATCCAACAATTCTGGATAGCCATTTGGAATTTTACCCAAAGTTCTGTAAAATTATACATACCCCAGCAAAACATAGAAATACTATTACTAGGTCTGTATCCAAAAAGACATTTTTTAAAAACCCCAAAAAACCCACAAAAATATGTACAAAAAATATTTTTAGCAGCTCTTTTCTGGTGGAAAAAAAATGGAAATTGAGGCAATGCCTATTAGTTGCAAATGGCTGAATAAATTGTGCTGTAATTGGGATGGAATACTATTGTGCTACAAGAAATGATGAACAGGAAGATGGTGGAGTAGAAGCAGGACCTCCCCGCTGCTCCAGCTTCTTCCTACCCCAATCCATGTAAAAAGGGCGCTCTAAACAAACTTTAGAGCTGCAGAACCCACAAAATGACACAGAGAAGCTAACCTCCCACTGAGGACAGCCTGGCAGGCTGGCAGTAATCAACCAGCATAGTGCTCTGGGAGCTGAGCCCAGCCCCACCGAGGCTTTAGCCCCAGGGTGGGCCTGATCAGCCCTGGCCAGAGGGACTCCAGATCAGCAGCAGCTGTGGTCATTTCCAGATTTATCAACACATAGACACAAAGGACAAAGTGAGAGGTCAGTGCAGTCTGGACTTTGGGACCCAGAAAGTGGGAGTGCATGGCTTTTGCCCCTGGGGTGAGAAGCCACTGAGACACCAGCACAGCCAGCCAGCCTCAAGTGGCAGATTCAGCTCCTGGCCTGGGGAGTGTAAGGGGACAAAGCACCAGTCTGAGAGGTAATCACTCTTGCTTTAACCTTTTTGGATCTAGATTGCAGTCTAGGGTGGAGGTCCTGGAGTGTGTGTCCAGCTTACCAGAGCATGTGGAAACCTCAGAGAGGGCACCCATCTAATACCTCTGGCAACTGAGAATACCCCAGCATTGGGATGAAAGCTCCCCTGTCTGGTGGCAGAGTCCAACTGTGGCAAAAACCCAGGGGTCAAGTGACTGAGGGGCAACATGACAAGCCAAAGGAAACAAAGCAGACAGAAGATTCCAACATTAGACTCCTATTTTGTGAAGAAAAAGGAGCAAAACATGGAACAGGAGTAAGACAGTGAAGTCAGAACTCCTGCACCAAAAGCATCAAAGGAAAATACAAGCTGGCTACAGGCCATAGAGGACCTTAAGAAGTAGATAAGAGAAGTGGAGGAAAAATTGGGAAGAGAAATGAGAACAATGCAAGAAAATTATGAAATGGAAGTCAGCAGCCTGACTGAGGAAAATAATACCTTAAAAAACAGACTAACTCAAATGGCAAAAAGAGGCTCAAAAAGGCAATGAGGAGAAGAATTCCTTAAAAAGCCAAATTTGCCAGATGGAAAAAGAATCTTCAAAGCTCAATGAGGAGAATCATTGCTTCAGAATTAGATTGGAGCAAATGGAAACTAATGACTTGATGAGAAATCAAGATGCTGTTAAACAGATCCAAACAAATGAAAGAATAGAAGGCAATGTGAAATATCTCATGGGAAAAACCACTGACCTGGAAAATAGATCCAGGAGAGATCATTTTAAAATTATTGGACTACCTGAAAGCCATGATCAAAGTAAGAACCTAGAAGTCATCCTCCAGGAAGTTCTCAAGGAAAACTTCTCAGATGTTTTAGAACCAGAAGGCAAAATAGAGGTTGAAAGCATCCACCAATCACCTCCTGAAAAAGATCCCAAAAAGAAAACTCCTAGGAATATTATAGCCATGTTCCACAATTCTCAGATTAAGGAGAGAATATTACAAGTAGCCAGGAAGAAATAATTTGAATATTGTGGAAACACAATCAGGATAACCCAGGATCTGGCAGCTTCTACACTGAGGGCTCAAAGGGCTTGGAATATGATATTCCAGAGGTCAAAGGAGCTGGGATTAAAACCAAGAGTCACCTACCCAGCAAAACTAACTATCATGTTTCAGGGCAAAATATGGTCATTCAGTGGAATAGAGGACTTTCAAGCATTCTTGCTGAAAAAAACAGAGTTGAATAGGAAATTTGACATTCAGATACAAGAAGCAAGAGAAGCATGAGAAGGTAAACAGGGAAAAGAAATCATAAGGAACTTATCAAAGTTGAACTATTAACATTCCTATATGGAAAAACAATAATTGTAGCTTATGAAACTTTTCTCAATAGTTGAAGGGAATAGAAATATATATGTCAATATATGAGGGTATATGGGCATATGAATACATATGTGAATGTGTGTATATATATATGTGTGTGTGTGTGTGTGTGTGTGTGTTTGTGTGTTTACAGATATACATAGATAGAGGGCACAGGACCAGTTTAACAGGAAGGGATGATACTTACAAGGTGAAATTAAGAGGTAAGAGAGAAATATAATGAGAGGAGATTGGGAGAGACAGAATGGGGTAAACTATAAATTATCTCATATAGAAGAGGCAAGGGAAAATGGTTCCAATGGAGGGGAAGAATAGGAAGGCAAAAGGGAATGGGTCAACCTTATTCCTAATGAATTTGGCCTGAGGAGGGAATGAAATTCACACTAAATAGGGTATCTCACCCTCTAGGAGAGTAGGGGGGAAAGGGATGAGAGGGGGGAATGAAGGAAGGGAGGACAGGCTGGGGGGAGGGAAGTTGGAAGCACTCACTTTTGAAAAGGGATGGGATCAAAGCAGAGAATAGAACAAGTGGGAGGTGGGATAGGAGGGAGGGAAATATAGTCAGTGTTTTACAATATATCTACTATGTTATGGTTTTGCATTAGCCACACATGTACAACCTATACTAAATTGCTTATCTTCCCAGTAAGGGTGGGTGACAAGGGAGGAAGGTAATGTATCTGGAATTCAAAGTTTTAAAATCAAATATTCAAATATATATATATATATTATTACTAATACTAATACTATTTTACGTGTAATTGGGAAATAAGATATACAGGCACTGGGGCATAGAGATTCACTGGAAAAGTCTAAAGCGGTATGGGAGAGAGCAGATTGGAGGAGGGGATATCCTGTGGGACTGCTATTTTGGGACAGCAGGTAAGGGAAAAATGGGGAGAAAATTTGCAATTCAAAATCTGGTGGAAATTAATGATATAAATCAGAAGTTAATAAAGCATTTTAAAAAAAGAAATGATGAACAGGCAGACTTCAGAAAAACCTGGAAAGATTTATATGAACTGATCTAAGTGAAGTGAGCAGAATGAAGATAACAATGCACACAGTAATGGCCACAATGTACAATGACTGATTTTGATAGACTTAGCCCTTCTCAGCAATTGACCTAAAACATTTCCAAAGGATTCATGACAGAAAATGCCATCCATGTCCAGAAAAAAACTATAGAGTCTGAATGCAGAGTATAGCAGAACATTTTCTTGTTAAAAAAAAAAAAAGTAAGAAATGATGAGCAGGATGCTCTCAGAAAAAAAATAGAAAGACATATCAGCTGATGCAAAGTGAAATGCATTATGTACAAAATAACAGCAATATTGTAAGATGATTGGCTTTAAATGACTTAGCTATTTTCACCAACAAAATGATCCAAGAAAACCCTGAAGAAATTATGATGAAAATACTATTCATTTCCAGAGAAAGAACTTATGGTGTCTGAATACAAATTGAAGTAAGATTTTTTTACTTCATTTTTCTTGAGGGTTTTATGTGTTTTCTTTCACAAGATTAATATGGAAATATGTTTTGAATCACTACACATGTATAGCCTATATCAATTTGCTTGCCTTCTCAGAGATGATGGTGGGGAGGGATGAGAGAAGAGAATTTGTATCTCAAAATTTTAAAACCCAATGTTAAAAATTGTTTTCCCCCATGTAATTGGTGAAAAAAATGAAATACTAAACAAAAAGAAAAAAAAGAATTACCCACCCAACAAAACTGAATATAATCCCTTGGCTGGAGGGGCGAATGGATATTCAATTAAATAGAAGATGTTAACTCATTCTTGATGAAAACACCAGGACTGAATAGAAAATACGATTTTCAAATAAAATATTCAAGAAAAGCATGAAAAAGTAAACAGGAAAGAGAAATTATAAAGGATTAAATAAATTTATAAGTTTTACATTCCTATATGGGAAGATAATACTTATAACTCCTAAGAATTTCTACACATTTGGGGAATTAGGAGTATACATAGGCAGTGGACATGGGTATGATTGAATATGATGGGAAGATATCTAAAAAAATAAATTAAAGGGTGAAAAAGAGGAACACACTGGAAGAAAGGTAAAGGTAAATATAAAATGGGGCAAATTATTTCACATAAAAGTGTTGCAAAAGACCTTTTACAGTGAAGGAGAAGATGGCAGAGATAGGGAGAAGAACTTGAACCTGACTTTCATTGGGATTGGTTCAAAGAGGAAATAATATACACTCTCAGTTGGGTATAGAAATCTATCTTACTCTATAGGAAAGTAGAAGGGGAAGGGAATCAAAAAAGGATATAGGTGTTGATAGAAGAATGGGTGGACTGGGGGAGGTGGTAGTCAGAAGCAAAACACCTTTGAGGATGGACAGGGTGAAAGGAGAGAGAGAACAATAAATGAGGTTGGGGGAATAAGATCAAGGCAAATACACAATTAATAAGCATAATTGTGAAAAATTTTTACAAGTGTTGCTGATAAAGACGTCATTTCATATATATGTAAACACAAACACATATACATATTTATATACACACATATGTCAAGTTTATAAAAATAAAAGTATTCCATATTTGATAAATGGTCAAAGGATAAGAACAGGCAGTTTTCACGCAAAGTAATCTATAGTAATATAGAAAAATTGTCTAAATCGCTATTGATTAGTGAAATGTCAACTAAAACAACTCTGAGGTACCACCTCACACCTATCAGGTAGGCTAATATGACAACAAGGAAAACATCAAATTGTGGAGGGGATGTATGAAAATTGACAATTTTGCAAATGAGCAATTTTATATCAGCAAGCACTCCAGTGTCCCCAGGGTGGCTGCTAACACAGGTTCTTCGATCTGCTTTGTTAAAGGAAAGCAACTCAAAATGGGTTAACAAGCTTACTTTAATCAGTCAAATATGTATCATTTACCTAGTTCAGGGGAAAAATGTCAGTACCCCGAACTTCAGAGTATACAGACAGAATTATCAAGACAGAGAAACAGATCAAGTAGACAGGTTTCCAAACTGTCCAACCATTATATCCATACCAAATCAACATCTGGGTTTTTCTCCTCTTGCAGGTGGCAGGTGCTCCTGGCTTCTGCCCAGGTCCCAATGCAGGCAGCTCACCATTCCTGCTCTAAGCTCAGCAAAGTCTACATGCAGACCATTCTTCTCTCCTGGTCCATGGCTCCACAGAGTCACAGCTACCACAACTGGGAAACAATTATCCCAGCCCCAATACTTTCCTTTTACTCTGCAGGGGCTCTCAACAACAGCTTCCCAGAGTCTCATCTGATCAAATCACAGAACACTTCTCAAAATGAGCCCCAAAACAAAGCCTCAAATCAGGGTTTATATAGTATGCTCCTGACTCAGAGAATGTAACAACCTTCTGGATCCACTGGCCAATCAAAAAGTATCTACTGAAAAACAAGCCTCCCACCCCAGGCTCCAGGTGCATTTTAGTCTAGGGGCAGGGAAGATCTTAAAAATTTACATTCCCATTACATTCAGCCTCAATATCTTTCATGCCCATAGCATAGTCAATTTACTTTTGAATTAGCACTAAACATCTCTTAGGTCACATTTTCAAGATAAAGGACTAAAGCTACCAAAGTGGCCACTGGGCCTTAAACAAACACAAAGTACATTGCATTATCACCTCAATTCAAAACAAGGGTCCAAATAAAGTTCTCTTGGGCAGAGGGTGTGTCCTTCCCCTCACACAGCTCCAGCCTTTCTTCCAAGTACAAAGAGGGGGCTGGGCAACAAAACCAACAAGGTGGGGTCCTTAGGGGTCCAAGACACTTCATCCCACCCACCATAGTCACAAGTCCATTCTCCCCCTGGGTCCCAAACTGTGGGATGCAGCCAGGAAACACATTCAGTTTCCCTGCTTTGCTGCTCAGTTCTTATCTTTTCCTGTGTCTGAATTCCAGACTCCTGGTTCCTTCTTCTCCTGCAGGTGGCAGCCACTCCTGGCTTCTGCCCAGGTCCTGATGCAGGCAGCTCACCATTCCTGCTCTCAGCTCAGCGAAGTCTACATGCAGACCATTCTTCTCTCCTGGTCCATGGCTCCACAGAGTCACAGCTACCACAACTGGGAAACAAACAATTATCCCAGCCCTCATACTTTCCTTTTATTCTGCAGATCCCATCCTCATAACCATTTTGTATCAGCAAGCACCCCAGCATCCCCAGGGTGGCTGCCAACACAGGTTCTTAGATCTGCTTTGTTAAAGGAAAGCAACTCAAAATGGGTTAACAAGCTTACTTTTATCAGTCAAATATGTATCATTTACCTAGTTCAGGGGAAAAAGGTCAGTACCCCAAACTTCAGAGTATACAGACAGAATTATCAAGACAGAGAAACAGATCAAGTAGACAGGTTTCCAAACTGTCCAACCATTACATCCATACCAAATCAACATCTGGGTTTTTCAAAGCTGGGGCAGGGGGGCTCTCAACAACGGCTTCCCAGAGTCTCATCTGATCAAATCACAGAAACCTTCTCAAAGTGAGCCCCAAAACAAAGCCTCAAATCAGGGTTTATATAGCCTTCTCCTGGCTCAGAGAATGTAACAACCTTTTGGACCCCCTGGTCAATCAAAAATTATCTACTGAAAAACAAGCTTCCCACTCCAGGCTCCAGGTGCACTTTAGCCTAGGGGCAGGGAAGATCTTAAAAATTTACATTCGCATTACAATTTGGAACTACGACTAAAGGGCTACCAAAACATGCATACCCTTTGACCCAGCAATACCACTACTAGCCCAAAGAGATTAAAAAAAAATATGAGAAGAAGCTATATGTACAAAAATATTTATAGAACCTCTTTTAGTGGTTTCAAAGAATTAGAAATTAAGGGAATGCTCATCAAGTGGGGAATGGCTGAACAAGTTGTTTGTAATGGAATACTATTGTACTATAAAAATGATGAATAACATCCTTTCCGAAAAACCTGGAAAGACTTAAATGAACTGATGTAAAGTCAAATGAGCAGTACCAGAAGAATGTACACAGTAATAGCAATATTGTATGATGATCAACTGTGAATGTCTTAGCTATTCTTAAGAATACAATTATCCAAGACAGTTCTGAAGGACTTATGATGAAAAATGCTATGCACCTCCAGATAAAGAAGTGGTAGAGTCTGAATGAAGACTGAAGCATACTTAAAAAAATATTTGTGGGTTTGTTTGGGGGATTTTTTGTCTGTGTTTTCTCTCACAACATAACTAATATAGAAACATATTTTGCATCACTGTACATGTATATCCTATATCAAATTGCTTGCCTTCTCAACAAGGGGTCAAGAGAGGGAGGGAAGGAGAGAAATTTAGAACTCAAAATTTAAAGAAAAGAGGGGTGGCTAGGTGGTGCAGTGAGTAAAAGTGCCGGCTTTTTTTACATCAGAAGGACCCCAAGTTTGGTTCTGGCCTCAGACACTTAACAACCACCCACACACCCACCCACACACACACACACACACACACACACACACACACACACACACACACAAAACTATCCATGTAACCTTGGGCAAGTTACTTAACCCCAATTGCCCTCCAAAAGGCAAAAAAAAAAGTAAAGAAAAAATGTTAATTGCTTTTAAACATAATTGGGGAAAATATTAAATAAGAAAAAAAGATGCTACATGCATTCCTGGTAAAAATGAAAAAAAAAAAAGAATAGGAAAAAATGGAGATTTCTGTTGTAAGATAAGTAATGCCTGTCTTAAACCAAACACTGACAACTCAAATGGCAATGAACTAGAGACCTTCTGAATGAAATTTGGGGTTAAGTCATCCTTTGTCACCATTATTATTCAATCTAGTGTTAGAAATTCCAGCTACTGAAATAAGACAAGAAAAAGAAATGGAGAGAATCAGTACAGGCAAAGAAGAAATAAAATGATTACTTGTTTAGATGATATGATGGCTTACTTAGAGACCCCTGTAGAGTTAAGTAAAAAATTAATTGAAACCATCACCTCAGCACAATTGTAGGATATGAAATAAATCTATGTAAATCATGAGTATTTTTGTTTATTTCCAACAAAATACAACAGCAAGAGATAGAAAGAGTAATTATATCTAAAATATCTACAGAAAATAGAAAATACTCGGGAACTTAACTACCAAGACACACACAGGAGTCTTATGAATACAATTTTAAAAACCTTATACACAAAGAATGATAGATCTAAATAATCAGGTAAATAGTAATTGCTTAGGGGTATGCCAGCCAAACATAATGAAAATTACAATGTTAACTAAATTTATTTTTTTAGTGTTATACCAATCAAATCATAAAGCTAAAAAAAAAAATGAAAGTCATGTAGAGGAACAAAAGATCAGGAATATCAAGGGAGTTAGAAGAAAAGTATAAAGTAAGGGTACTTAGCAGTACCAGATCTCAAAATATGTTACAAAGCAGTAATAATTAAAACAATTTAATAGTGATCAAGAAATAGAAACTGATCAATGGAAAAGATATAAGAAGTGTTTGATAAACCCTAAGTGGCTTGCTTTTGGATAAGAACTCACTTTTAACAAAGTCTATTTGGAAAACTCGAAAACAATCTGGCAGAAATTAGTTATAGATAAACATCTCTCACACTGTATTCCAAGAAAGCTTCAAATAGATGCATGATATAGTCATAGGAGGTAACATCTTTTACAAATTAGTGGAGTATTGAAGAAATTACCTGTCAGATATGCAGATAGGTGAAGAGTTTTTGGCCAAACAAGAGACAGATTACAGTATGTAAAATGGATAGTGTAGTTCACATAAAATTAAAAATATCTTGTACAAACAAGATCAAATTAATTAAATTAGATGACATAATGGGGAAACATTGTGGCAAGTTTCTTTGATAAGAGTCTTTTTTCTAAAAGATATATATGTATGTATATATATTATACATATACACAAACATACATACATATATGTGTATGTATATATATATATATAATTTAAATTAATAAGAATGAGTCATTCCTCAATTGATAAATGGTCAAAGGATATATTTTCCCCCCAGAGGAAGAAATTGAAACTATCAAAATCCACATAAAAATTATCTGTATTAGTAATAATTATAGAAATGCAAATCAAAACAATTTAAAACAAGTCTTAGGCTCCAATTTACATCCATCAGATTGGCAAAATTAACAAGAGAAAAACGATGAATGCTGCTTGAGAATATGGGAAAACAGGAAAAGTGGGGGGTGGGGAAGGGATAGGACCTAGCAATAATTATACTACAATGTAGTAATCATTGTAACTATTTGGTACTGTGTAAAGAATAGAACTGTCAATCAGTGGAACAATCTATGGATTCATAACTTAGACATAAAATGTGAAATCACAAATTAGAGGAACATGTTCTTTGATAAACCCCAAAATTATGGTAAGGATTCACTAACAAAAACTGATGGAAAATCTGTATAGCAGTATGGAAGAAACTAACTAACACATCACACCAGGGGTGAGGAATCTGTGGCCTTGAGGTCATATGTGCCCTTCTAGGTTTTTGGGTGCGGCCTTTCAACTGAGTTCAAGTTTTATGGAACAAATCCATTTATTAAGAGAAGTTATTCTGTGAAATTCAGATTAAGTAAGTGGGTCACACTTGAGGACCTAGAGGGTCACATATGATCTTGAGGCCACATATTATCATCCCTGCATTACACCATATGGCAAGATAAATTCCAACTATATTCACAAGCTTGACATAAAATGTGAAATCATATAGATATTATAAGTATAAAGAAGAAATTAAACTTCAGGTCTATGGATAGGGGAAAATCCATGTCCAAACAAGGGTTAAAAAAGGATCACAGAATATAAAGTAGACAATTTTTTAAACATTTTTGCACAAAGAAAATCAATACCATGAAAATTAAAAGTGAAACAAGTAACTGGGAAAATATTTGCCCCAAATTTTTCTGATAAGGATCTTATATCCAAGATTCCTAAGGAACTGATTCAAATTTATAAGAATAAGGGCCATTGACTTCTGGGAGCAAGATGGTAGAATAAATAGTAAAAAGCTTTTGTTCTCCCATGTTCAACTTGGAATAACCACAAAATAGTGCTCCAGAAAAATCCTGGAATAGCAGAACCAGTTGAAAGATGGGAAGGAGCTATCTTTTAACCTGGGAAATTTTGAGGAGCTGCAAGAAAGGTTGGTCTCACTTGAGTAAAAGAAAGCATCCCAGAAAGCCAGCAGTAAACCCCATCTCAACAAACCAGTGAGAGATCCTGAACACCAACATGGCAAAGCAGGTAAACACCAACACCAATAATCCCCTCATACCTTAGCATAGCCAGGGGAATTGGCAGACACCAATTCAGAGAACTATCTCTTACTCTGGTATAACCCAGGATACACAGACAATGTACAGCAGTCAAATCTCTATGTGCTTCAGCATAACCCTGGGCAATTAATCATCTTCTGGCCTGACCTCCAGGTGCTTAAGCACAGACCAAGGAAAACAAGTATCATCCATGTGCTTTAGTGTAGGACTGGGGAAATGCAGAAAAACCCCAGGTGACCTTAGCACTTGCCAGCCACCACTACTAAGACCCCAACTCAGTACACAATAAGCTGCCAGACCCCTACAATCTCCAGCTGCTGGGACCTGAAGCCCTAGTGCACAAATCCAGAGACCAACCCCATAACCCCCAGTACAAGAAGCTTGGAACAGTGCTTCCAGTGCTCCAACAGGAAAGCTCAACTTTAGAAGTCAAAAAATAGTGGGGGGAAAAGGGAAAAAAAAGCAAAAATGAACACTAATCATAGAGACTTACTATGGTGACAAGGAAACTCAAAACACAAACTCAAAAGAGGACAACATTTTAAGGCCAGGAAATAGGCAAACATCATGAACAAAAAGCAGAAATGTCCATTCAGAAGAGGACAACATTGCCAATATACACACATCTGAAACATCAAAGGGGAATATGAACACAAGCCCAAAAAACTCTTCTTGGAAAAGTTCAAGAAGGATTTTGAAAGTCAAATAAGACAAGCAGAAGAAAACGTGGAAAAAGAAATGAGAGGTATGCAAGAGGGAGTCAATAGCTTAGACAAAGGACAAAAATTGACTATAGAAAAAAAAGTCCTGGGGCAGAGCCAAGATGGTGGAGTAGAAGCACAAACTTGTAGTGAGCTCCCACTCCAATCACTTCCAATAAATGTAAAAAATTACCCTAAACAAACTTTAGAGCTATAGAACCCACAAAGTGACAGAGAGAAAATAATCTCCTGCTGAAATCAGCCTGGTAGGCAGACAGAAAGGGTCTATCACACCAGACTGGGAGCCAACCACAGTCCCACATGAGCTGTGCAGTTCCAGCCCTGGGGTGGCCCCATCAGTGGGCCAGAGTAGACTTCAGGAAAGTGAATAACCAGCAGCTGTGGCAGTTTCCAGACTTCTCAATCCACAAATGACAAAGACAAAGTAAAAGGTCAGGGTGGAACTCTGCTGTAACAGGGGGAATGGAAGAGTGTGGTCCAGCCCCTACTCCCAGGGTAAGAAGTGGCAGAGGCAGAGCTTGCAACCCTGTGGCTGCCTCAGGAACTCCTGGCCTGCAGATTGTAAGGGGACCGAGAGACCATTCAGAGGGTAATCACTCTTGCTTTGACCTGCTTGAATCTGATCATGGTATTGGGTGGTGGTCCTGGGGTGTTTGGCCAGTGAGCCAGAGCTTGTGGGGACTGTAGAGAGGGCACCCTCCTAATAGTTCTGGCAGCTGCAAAAACTGAAGTAATTTTGGACATAGCTCTCTCCATTCTGGAACTATTCCATTCTGTTCTAACATGGCAAAGAGCTCAAAAGTCAAATAATTGGCTTGCAATATCAGCAAGCAGAGGAAGCACAAACAGACCATAGAATCCTTTTTTGGGGACAAAAAGGATTAAGGCATGGAGTGGGAGGAAGATGGCAAAGTCAGAACTCCTGTATCACAAGCCTTCAAGAAAAATATGGTTACAGGCAATGGAGGAACTTAAGGATATTGAAAATCAAATAAGAGAAGTGAAGGAGAAATTGGGAAGAGAAATGAGAATGATGCAAGAAAATCAGGAAAAGTGAGTCAACAGCCTGCTAAAGGAGACCCAAAAATACACTGAAGAAAATAACACCTTAAAAAATAGACTAACTCAACTGGCAAAAGAGACCCAAAAAGCCAATGAGGAGAATAATGCCTTAAAAAGCCAAATTTGCCAGATGGAAAAGGAATTTCAAAAACTTACTGAAGAGAATAACTCTTTCAAAATTAAAATGGAGTAGTGTGGTTGGGTGGGGTGGCCAGGTAGCACAGCGAATAAGAGCAACAGCCCCAGTGTTGGGATGACCTGGGGATCGAATCTGGGCTCAGACACTTAGTACCCACCCAGAAACACCTGGCCGTGTAACCTTGAGCAAGTTACTTAATCCCAATTGCTTAGGGTTGGCCAGGTGGCTCAGCGAGTAAGAGCACTGGCCCCAGTGTCAGGAAGACCTGGGGATTGAATCCGGCCTCAGATACTTACCACCACACCCAGAAATAACTGGCCGTTTAACCTTGAGCAAGTTACTTAACCCCAATTTCTCTTTAAAAAAAGTTAGAATGGAGCAAAGGGATACTAATGACTTCATGAGTAATTAAGATACTATAAAACAGATCCAAACAAATGAAAAAAAAAGAAGGCAATGTGAAATATTTCACTGGAAAAACCACTGACCTGGAAAATAATTCTAGGAGACATCATTTAAAAATTACTGACTACCTGAAAGCCATGATCAAAAAGAGCCTGGATACTATTTTCAAGAAATTATCCAGGAAAATTATCCTGATATTTTAGAACCAGAGGGAAAAATAGAAATTGAAAGGATTCACCAATCACCTCTTGGAAAAGATTACAAAAAGAAAACTCCTAGGAATATTATAGCCAGGTTCCAGAGTTCCCAGATCAAGGAGAAAATACTGCAAGCAGTCAGGAAGAAACAATTTGAGTATTGTGCAAACACAATCAGGATAACACAGAAGCTAGCAGCTTCTATATTAAAGGCTTTGGAATATGATATTCTGGAGGAGCTAGGACTAAAACCAAGAATCACGTACCTAGCAAAACTAGGTATAATGCTGCAGGGAAAAATATGGTCATTCAATGAAATTTCAAGGATTTTCAAGCATTCTTGAGAAAAAAACAGAGCTGAACAGAAAATTTGACTTTCAAATACAAGAAACAAGAGAAGCATGAGAAAGTAAACAGGAAAAAGAAATCATAAGGAACTTATGAAAGCTGAACTATTTACATTCTTATATGAAAAAATGAGAATTGTAACTCATATGAATTTTCTCAGTATGAGGATATTCAAAGTGAATATATGTGTGTGTATGTGTATATATATATATACATACATACATACATATATGTGTATGAATAGGAGGGTGTATGTATATATAAATATATGAGTGTGAGCATATGTATGTTCATGTATACATAGGCAGAGGGCACAGGATGAGTTGAATATGAAGGGATTATATATAAAAAAATAAAATTTAGAGGTGAGAGAGGAATTTATTGGGAGAAGGAAAAAGAGAGAGAGAGATTAGGGTAAATTATCTCATATAAAAGAGTCAAGAGAAAACTGATACAAGGGAGGAGAAGAGCAGGAAGGTGATAGTGAATGGATCAACCTTATACTCATTGAATTTGGCTTAAGGAGAGATTAACATACATGTTCAATTGGATATCTTAGTCTACAGGAAAATAGGTGGGGTAGGGGATAAAAGGAGGTTGATAGAAGGGAGGGCAGACTGGAGTAAACAGTAGTTAGAAGCAAACATTTTTGAAAAGGTATAGGGTCAAAGGAGAAAATAGAATAAGTGGGGGGGGGGGCTGGATAGGATTGAGGGAAATATAGTCAGTCTTTCACAATATAACTACTATGGAAATGATTTGGGTAACCACACATGTATAACCTATATTGAATTTCTTATCTTCCCAGCGGGGATGGGTGAGGAGGGGAGAAGGGCAAAAATCTGGAACTCAAAGTTTAAAAACAAATGTTTAAAAAAAAGCAAAAGAAAACAAGTCCTTTAAAAATATAATTGGCCAGATAAGGAAAAGTCCACTGAAGAAAACAACTCCTTAAAAAGTAGAATCAGTCAAATGGAAAAAAAGTATACACAAAAACTCATTGAACTCCTTAAAAATATAATTGTCCAAATGGAAAAGAAGATGCAAAAGCTAATTGAAGAAAACAATTTGTTAAAAATTTGAATGGCCAAGTGGAAACTAATGACTATAATAAACATCAAGAATCAATCAAGCAAAATGAAAAGAATGAAAAAATAACAGAAAATGTAAAATGACTGATTAGAAAAACAACTGATTAGGAAAATAGCTCTAAGAGAGATAATTTAAGAATTATTGATCTACTTGAAAGCCATGATAAAAGAAAAAGATGCTGGGCAGCATCTTCCAAGGAATCCTTAAGGAAAACTGCCTCGAGGTCCTAGAAGCTCAGGGTAAAGTAGTCATCAAAAGAATCTTATATTCACCTCCTGAAAACCATCCCAAATAGAAAATCCAAGGAATATTGTAGTCAAATTCCAGAATTATCAGATCAAGAAAAAAATACTGCAAGCATCCAGACGGAAACAATGAACATATCATTGAACCACAGTCAGGGTTACACAGAACCTTGCAGCTTCTGCATTAAAATATTTGAGGGCTTTGTATGATATTTCTGAAGGCAAAGGAGCTTGGATTATGACCAAAGATCAACTGACCAGAGAAACTGAGCTTAATCTCTCATGTGAGGAGATGGACATTCAATGAAATTAAGGAATTTCAAATCTTTCTCATGAAAAGACAAGAGCTTAACAGAAAATTTGATCTTCAAATACAAGACTCAAGAGAGGCATAAAAAGGCAAACAGTAAAGAAAAAAGCAACATGTTATTCACTAAGGTTAAACTGTTTGCATCCTTACAAGGGAAGACAATGTTGTAACTCTTGAAAACTGTATCTTTATTATGAAATTTAAAGGGGTATACATAGACAGGAAGTGTAGGTATAAATTGATTTGATGTGATAAAAATCTAATTATGTGATGAAAAGGGATTAATACTAGGATAAGAGGAAAGGAGGAAGCAGAGAAGGTAAATTATATTACATAAATGGAACAAAGAACTATTACAATAGAGGGAAAGAGGGGAGGCAGAATTGTTTGAACCATACTCTCATCAGAATTGGCTCAAAGAAGGAATAACATATTCAGTTAGGTATACAAATTTAATTTACCCAATAGGAAGTGGGGGGGAGGAGAAAGAAAAGGGAAGGAGTGGATAGAAGGGAGGAAGACTGTGGTCAGAAACAAAACTCTAGTGAGAAGGAAAAGGGATAAAGGAGAGAGAAAAGCATAAACAAGGGTAGAATAGAATGGAAAGAAAGACACAGATAGTAATAATAACTGTGAATGTGAATGGGAAGAATTCTCACATAAAATGGAGGCAGAGAGCAGAATGGATTCAAAACCATAAGACTGGATGAAAATCTATTATGCTTCAGGTGAAGTTTTAAAAAAAAGCAGCAGTAGCAATTATGACCTCAGACAAAGTAAAAGCAAAATTAGATGGAATTAAAAGAGGTAAGGGAGTAAACTACATCCTATTAAAAGGTACCACAGACAATGAAGTAATATTATTACTAAACATACATGCACAAAATGGTATAATATCCAAATTTTTAGAGAAGTGAGTTGCAGGAAGAAATAGACAACAAAACTATTCTAGTGGAGGACTTCTACCTCCCCATCTCAGAGCTAAATAAATATAATAAGAAAATAAACAAAAAAGAAGGTGAGGAGGTGAATAGAATTTTAGAAAAGTTAAATAAAGAAGACCTCTAAAGAAAATTGAATGGGGATAGAAAGCAATATTCCTTTTTCTCGGCAGTGCATGACATCTGCACAGAAGATCATGTATTAGGGTATTAAAAACTTCACAATCCAATGCAGCAAGGCAGAAATATTAAACACATCCTTTTTAGATCATGATGCAATAAAATAACATGTAATAAATTGTCTTTTAAATATAGGTGAAAATTAATTGGAAACTAAATAATTTAATCCTAAAGAAAAAACAGGTCAAATGACAAATCATAGAAACAATCAATAATTTCATCCAAGAAAATGAGAATAATGAGATGTAATACTAAAATTTATTGGATGCAGTGAAAGTGGTTATTACGGGAATTTTCATATCTTTCAAGGTTTACCTGAATAAAATAAGAGAAAGAAGAGATCAAGGAATTGGACATGCAACTAAAAAAGCTAGGAAAAGAACAAATTTAAAACCCCCAATTAAATACTAAATTAGAAATTCTGAAAACTGAAGGACAGGTTAATAAAAATTGAAATTGAGAAAGCTACTGAACTAACAAATAATACCAAGAGCTGGTTTTATGAAAAACTAACAAAATTGATAAGTCTTTGGTTAATTTGATTTTTAAAAAGAAGATAACAAAATTAACAATATCAAAAATGAAAAGGGTAAAATTATCACCAATGAAGAAGAAATTAAAACAATAATTAGGACCTACTTTGCCCAAGTGGATTCCAACACATTTGACAATGTTAGTAAAATGGATGAATATTTACAAAATATAAATTGCCCAAATTAACAGAAAAGGAAATAATATACTTAAATGACCCATTTCTGAAAAAGAAATTGAAGAAACCATCAATGAACAGCCTAAGAAAAAAATCTCTAGGCCCAGATAGATTTATAACTAAATTGTATTAAACATTTGAATTACAATTAATTCCAACATTATATAACTTATTTGGGAAAATAGGTGAAAAAAGAGTCTTACCAAATTCTTTTTATGATACAAATATGGTGATGATACCTAAACTAGGAAGAGCCAAAACAGATAAAGAAAATTGTAGACCAATTTCCCTAAGTAATATAGATGCAAAAATTTAAAATAAAATATTAGTAATAAGATTACAGCAACTTATCACAAGGATAATACCAGGTATGATTTATACCATGAATGCAGGACAGGCTCAATATTAGAAAAACTATCAGTGCAATTTACCATAACAAGAAGAAAATTAAGAGAAATCATTTGATTATCTCAATAGACTCAGAAAAAGCTTTTTGAAAAAATACAACACCATTCTGATTACAAACACTAGAGAGTGAAGATGATAGAGTAAAGGTAGCAACTCAGCAGAGCTGTACCCCAAAGCCTTCCAAATAGTTGTAAAAAAAGACTCTAAACAAATTCTAGAGCAACAGAACACACAAAAAGACAGACTGAAACAAATTTCCAGTCCAAGACAACCTGGAAGGTTGACAGGAAAGGTCTGCTACACCAGGTCTGTGCACAATCAAACACTGGCTCTGCCAGTAAAGACCAGGCCCCAGCAAACATGGAATAGACCTCAGGGGACTGAATCACTGGCAACGGTGGTGGTTTCCAGACTTCTCAGACCACAAATGCCAAAGACAACTTAGGTCAGTAGAAAAGGTCTGTAGGACCTGGGTGAGAGAGGAGCACAATACAGCTCTGACCCCAGGCCCCAGCAAATCAGCGGCAAACCCCAGGAGTGACTGAATGAGCAGTGGTGGTGGCAGTGACAGTGGCTGCTTCTGGAAGTCTCAGCCTGCATATGGTAAGGGGGTCAAACAACTGGTCAGAGGAAGATTACAGGGATGTTTTTGCTAGTACTGAGGCAGAACTCTGTTGCTTTGCCATTACTTGGATCTAGGTTGCAGTCCTGGGTGGTAGCTCTGGGTGAGGAGGTGCACTACCATAGCAGAGCTTGTGGAAACAGTGAATAGGGGACCCTCATCACAGTTCTGGGGAAGAAAAGAATACTTATAGTCACTGATTGACCAGAGTACAGGCCAGGAGAGGAGTAAACACCTCCCCTTAGATACATAACACCTTGGAAAAACTAAAAATTTGCAGGTGCTTAGAAGTATCTCTGAAAACAGCTGCATAAAACCTTTGAAGCACGGGACAGTTTGCCCTCTACACTGGAATCAGAGCCCTACCTTAACAATAAGTTAAAAAGTCAAGTGATAGGCTAGGGAAATGAACAAACAATTGTAAAGCCAATCACAAACAGTTCTCCTGAGGACTTCTTCTGTGAGTAGTTTTAAGGATCTGATTGCATAGTATAGCGAACTCTCTATTTAATCAGCAATAAACTAAAGCAAAACATTCACAACAATATATCATAATAGCTTATTACTAAGGTGGCCACAGTCTTAAACAAAACATAGCATTAAGTAAGTCACAATCTCCTCAATCAATATAAAGTATCCATTTAAAGTCTTCTTTCATCTTGATTGGAGGCTGGCTTACCATCATCCTTAAGCCAATCATCCTTAAGGGGTAGTGGAGAGTACAAAGGCCATCCACTCCTAGGTTACAGTAAGTTACAATATCATCAGTCAACACTGAGTACCCAAGTAAAATCTCCTTTCATCTTAACTCGAGGTTGACTTCCAAACCCCATGGCTCCTCTTCCATACTCCCAGCTCTTGCCTGGATTTGCCTAACCATTGCCTGGATTCACAGATAGGCAGCTCCCTCCTACTGTTCCATATCACATCTTATGGGGACTGCTCCACTAAAAGCTCTTCAGAGTTTCTGTTTCTAGGGGGGGGAAAGCTCAACAAGGCTGCAACAATATTTATACACTTTGCTGGCACTATCATCTCAATTCACTTTCTGTCTGAGAAATTAACACAAATCAACAGACAGAGTGCTTCTGTGTGACAAAGTAACATCAACTCAGACAGAACAGATGGATAGAGTACTGAAACCACAAGCATTCTCCCTCTCAGTTCTGCTTGGTCCCAGGTCATGCTTGAGCTTTTATCTTTTCTCCTCCTTCCTATTCCACCCTACCTGTTCTCTTTTTAGGCAAGCTCCTCCCACCATGTGTTCCATGTGTTCCAACAGACCTTAGGCCTGTTAAGGACAGGAAAGGTCTCCAAACTCCCTTAGATCTATTAAGGGCAACAAAATGTATACCGTTTCCAACAAAGACTTGATATAATCAAAGGTGAGACTCAAAGGCACTTGAACAGCTGAAACAAGGAGCAAAGTGCTATGTTGCTGGCCAATACAAAGACATAGAAAAAAAATTCACACTATAGAAATTTACTTTGATGACAATGAAGATCAAAGAATATACTCAGAAGACTAAAACAAAATTAAAGCTTCTACATCCAAAGCCTTCAAGAAAAAATATGAGGGGGGAGGAGGAATGAGCCAAGATGGTGGAATAGACATGGAAATTCTGTGACATCCCCCCCAAAACCACCTCAAATACCTATAAAATATGACTCTAAACAAATTTTAGAGCTACAGAACCCACAAGGTGACAGAGAGAAACAAATCTCCCAATGAAGGCAGACTGGCAGGCCAACAGAAAGGGTTCATCACAGGGAGCTTGGAGCCTAGCGCAGTCCCACATGAAGGGAATGGTTTTAGCCCCAGGGGGTAGCAGTGGCCAGAGAAGACTTCAGGAGAGTGAATCACCAGCAGCTGTGGTGGTTTCCAGACTTTTCAACTCATAAACACCAAAAAGAAAGCAAAAGATCAGTCAGATACTCTGCTGGAAAAGTCTGGCCCCTGCCTCCAGGGCAAGAGATAGTGGAGATATGGTGGCTACAGTTACAACATCTTCTATGTGGCTGCCTCGAGAGCTCTTGGCCTGCAGATTGTAGGGGGACAAGCGACCATGCAGAGGGTAATCACTCTTGCTTTGAGCTGATTGGTCTAGGTCGCTTTCTTGGGGGGTGGTCCCAGGGTGAGAAATGCCACTTTGCCACTGTGGTGTCTTTAGACAGAGCACCTCCTCAGACCTCTGACAACATTTGCAAAAAGCCCAGCAATTTGGGACAAAGTTCTCCTCTCTGAAAGCAGAGTTATACCATGGCAAAGAACTCAGAAGTCAAGTAATTGAGTGGCAATATGAACAAGCAGAGGAAGCACAGACCATAGAATCGTTTTTTGGGGGACAAAAAGGATCAAAACAGGGAAGGGAAGGAAGACAAAAAAGTCAGAACTCCTGTACCAAAAGCTTCCGAGAAATATGAATTGGTTACAGGCCATGGAGGAGCTCAAGAAGGATTTTGAAAATCAAATAAGAGAAGTAGAGGAAAAACTGGGAAAAGAAATGAGAATGATGAAAGAAAATCATGAAAAGAAAGTCAACAACCTGATTGAAGAAAATAATAGCTTAAAAATAGACTAACTCAAATGGCAAAAGAGGCCAATAAGGAGAAGAATGCCTTAAAAAGCCAAATTTGCCAGATGGAAAAGGAATTTAAAAACTCACTGAAGAGAATAATTGCTTCAAAATTAGATTGGAGCAAAGGGAAGCTAATGACTTTATGAGAAATCAAGATAATATAAAACAGATCCAAACAAATGAAAAAATAGAAGGCAATGTCAAATATCTCACTGGAAAAACCACTGACCTGGAAAAGAGGCCCAGGAGAGATAATTTAAAAATTATTGGGCTACTTGAAAGCCATGATCAAAATAAGAACCTAGATAAATCATCCTTCAAACAATTCTCAAAGAAAATTACCCTGATATTTTAGAACCAGAGGGCAAAATAGAAATTAACAGAATTCACCAATCACCTCTTGAAAAAGATCCCAAAAAGAAAACTCCTAGGAATATTATAGCCAAATTCTAGAGTTCCCAGGTCAAGGAGAAAATAGTATAAGCAGCCAGGGAGAAACAATTTAGTATTGTGGAAACACAATCAGGTTAGCACAAGATCTAGCAGCTTCCACAGTAAGGGATTGAAGGGCTTGGAATATGATATTCTGGAGGTTAAAGGAGCTAGGATGAAAACCAACAATCACCCACCCAGCAAAACTAAGTATAATGTTTCAGGGGAAAATATGGTCATTCAATGAAATACAGGACTTTTAAGCATTCTTGATGAAAAAAACAGAGTTGAATAGAAATTTTGACTTTCAAATACAAGAAACAAGACAAGCATGAAAAGGTAAACAGGGAAAAGAAATCATCAAGAACTTATTAAAATTGAACTATTTACATTCCTACAGGATAAAATGATAATTGTAACTCAAGAGACTTTTCTCAGTATGAGAATAGTTGAAGGGAATATATAGGCATATGTATGTTTATATTGGAAGATATATGTGCATATAAATTCATAAGCTAGTGTGTATATATGTGTGTGTGTGTATACATGTATACATAGACAGAGGGAACAGAATCAGTTGAATAGGAAGGGATGATATCTAAACAATAAAATTAAGAGGTGAGAGAGGAACATAATGAGAGGAGATAGGGAGAGATAAAATAGGGTAAATTACCTCATATAAAAGAGGCAAGAGAACACTGCTACAATGGAGGGGAAGAACAGGAAGACAAAAAGGAATGGGTCAACCTTACTCTCATTGAATTTTGTTTAAGGAGGGAACAATATACACACCAAATTGGGTATCTTAGCCTACAAGAAAATAGGAGGGAAGGAGATAAGAAAGGGGGCAACAGAAGGGAGGACAGATTAGGGAGGAGGGTAGTTAGAAGCACACACTTTTGAAAAGGAATAGGGTCAAAATAGAAAATAGAATAAGTAAGAGAAAATTAAATAAGAAAATAGAATAGCATGGAGGGAAATATAATCATTCTTTCCCAATATATCTACTATGGAAATATTTTGCATAACTACACATGTATAATCTATGTTGAATTGTTTCTCCTTCCAGTAGGAATGGGTGATGAGGGAAGGAGGGAAAGAATCTGGAAATCAAAGTATTAAAATCAAATGTTAATAGATAGATAGATAGATAGATAGATAGATAGATAGATAGATAGATAGATAGATAGATA
>NW_027185735.1:3197246-3253090 GCF_028583685.1 Petaurus breviceps papuanus
ATAGATAGATAGATAGATAGATAGATAGATAGATAGATAGATAGATATACATATTATATACATCCAACTGGGTAATAAGATATACAGGCACTGAGGTGTAGAAATTCACCTTGCCTTCTAGAAAGTCACAGAGGACATGGGGGAGTATCTAAGAGAGGGCAGATTAGGGGAAGGAGTATTCATATTTTGGGGTGGGAGTATAGGGGAAAGATGGGGAGAAAATTTGTCACTCAAAATCTTATGGAAATGAATGTTGAAAACTAAAAATACACTAAAGAAAAAATATGAATTGGTCTCAAGCCATGGAAGAGCTCTAAAAAGATTTTGAAAATCAAATAAAAGTACAGGAAAAATTTGGAAGAGAAATAAGAGTGATGCAAGAAAATCATGAAAAACAAATCAATAGCTTGGGAAAGGAGACCCAAAAATACTGAAGAAAACAACACCTTAAAAAAATAGACTAACCTAAATGGTAAATGAGGTCCAAAAAGCCCATAAGAAGAAGAGTGACTTAAAAAGCAATATTGGTCAAAAGGAAAATAAGGCCCGAAAGCACACTGAAGAAAATAATTACTCAAAAATTAGAATGGAGTAAATGGAAGCTAATGATTCTGTGAGAAATCAAGAAATTATAAAACAAAACCAAAAGAATTAAAAAAAAGAAGACAATGTGCAATATCTCAGTGGAAAAAGAACTGACCTGGAAAAGAGATCCAGGAGAGAGAATTTAAAAATTATTAGACTACCTGAAAGCCATGATCAACAAAAGAGCCTAGATGTCATCATTCAAGACATTATCAAGGAAAACTGTCCTGATACTCTAGAACCAGAGGGTAAAATAGAAATTGAAAGAATCTACTGATCACCTCCTAAATGAGAGTCCAAAATGAAAACCCCCAGGAATATTATAGCCAAATTCCAATGTGGGTCATGGAATTCACCAGGTCAAGAATAATATATTGTAAGCAGCCAGAAAGAAACAATTATGGGACCACAATCAGAATAACACAAGATTTGGCAGCTTCTACCTTAAAGGATTGGAGGGCTTGGAATACAATCTTCTGGAGTTCAAAGCAGCTAGGATTACAACCAAGAATCACCTACCCAACAAAACTGAGTATAATCCTTTGGGTGAAACAAATGGGCATTCAATGAGATAGAGGAATTTCATGCATTCTTGAGGAAAGACCAGAGCTAAATGGAATTTTTTTTTCAAATACAAGACCCTAGAGAAGCATGAAAAGGTAAACAGGAAAGAGAAATCATAAGGGACTTATTAAAATTAAACTGTCTATATTGCTACATTGAAAGATGGTATTTATAACTCATAAGACCTTTCTCATTATTTGGGTAGTTAGAAGGAATATATATATATGGGGTGGGGGGTGCAGTGTGTGTGTGTCTGTGTGTGTGTGTGTGTGTGTGTGTGGAGAGAGAGAGAGAGAGATGGTGCAGGTGTGAGTTGACTATGAAGAGATGTAAATAAAATCAAGAGATGACAGAAGAATGTACTTGCAGAAAGAGAAAGGGAGAGGAAGAATGAGGCAAATTATCTCATATAAAAGAGGCAAGAAAAAGCTTTTACAGTAGAAGGGAAGAGAGGGGAGGTGAGAGGGAATAAGTGAACCTTATTGTCATTACAATTGGCTTAAACACACTACATTGAGTGTAGAAATCTATCTTACCCTACAGGAAAGTAAGAGGGAAGGGGATAAGGGAAGAGGGAGTGGTGATAGAAGGTAGGGTGGCTTGTGTGAGTGTGAAATCAGAAGCAAATACTTTTGGGGGGGCAGGATGAAAGGAGAGAGTAGAATGAATGGGGGGCAGGATAGGATGGAGGTAAATATAGTTAGCCTTTCACTACATGACTTATGCAAGTGTTTTACATGACTATATGTGTATAACCCATATTAAATTGCTTGCCTTCTCAATTGGGGGGGGATGAGGAGGGAGGAAGGGAGAGAATTTGGAACCTAATGTTTTAAAGACAAATGTTAAAACTTGTTTTTACATGTAATTCAGAAAATGACATACACAGGCAATGGGGTATAGAAATCTATCTTACCCTACAGGAAAATGGAATGGGAAGGAGATGGGGGAGTGAAATGGGAATCTGAAGATCTTCCTTGCCCCTTGGTCCCTTTATAGGCTTAAGTGACTCTGAGAATCCTCCCTAATTTGAAAATATACTCTGCCCCTAATAGGCTGAATGTGGTCACATGGAGCCTGTGGCAGGAGGCTTGTTTTTCAGGAATGCCCACACCTTGTTACTTTGTGATTGGGCAGTGAGTCAAGAGGGTTGTGACATTCTCTGTTCCAGGAGAAGGCCATATATAGCAAGATGTGAGGTTCTGCTTTGGGGCTCACTTTGGGAAGAGTCGTGTGCTTTGGCCAGATAAGACTCTGGGCAGCCATTGAGCCCCCCGGCTTTGAAAACCTAGATGTTGGTGCTTCCCTCTCTGGTAACTAACCAGATATGGATGTAATGGTCAGACAGCTGGAAGCCCTGTCTGCTGAATTGTGTTCTTTTCTCTTGTAACATATGTTTGTATTCTTGAAGTTCAGGATGCTGAATTTTTCCCCTGAATTAGGTAAATGATATGTGTTTGATTAAAGTAAGATTGTTAACCTTTTTGAGTTGCTTTCCTTTAGAAAGGCAGATCTAAGAACCTGTGCTAGCAGCCATCCTGGGTGCTTGCTGCTATAAGGAGGGTGATAGATGGGAAGGCAAATTGGCGGAAGGGTTAGTCAGAAGAAAAGTACTTTTGAGGAGGAACAGGGTGAAAGGAGAGAGAGAATAGAATATACAGGGATAGAGGGAATAGGATGAAGGGAAATATAGTATCTGTGGAAAAAATTTGAAGCAAGTTTCTCTGATAAAGGCCTCATTTCTCTAACATATAGAGAAAGGGATCAAATTCACCAGGAGTCATTGATAAATGATCAAAAGATATAATCAGTTTTCAGATGAAGTAATTAAAGCTATCTTTAGTCATATTAAAAATATTCTAACTCACTACTGAGTGGAGAAAGGAAAACAATTCTGAGGTACTACTTTATACCTATTTGATTGGCTAATAGGACAGAAAAGGTAAGTGACAAATGTTGGAGGGAGGAGGGAAAAATGAAGCATTAATATGTTGTTGTCAGAGTTGTGAACTGATTTAACCATTCTATAGGGCAACTTAGAACTACACCCAAAGGGCTATAAAACCATACATAACCTTTGACCTAGCAATACCATTACTAGATCTGTATTCCTAAAGAAATAAAAAATAAAAAGAATAAGGACCTATATGTATAAAATATTTATAGCAGCTCTTTTCTGGCAATGAATAATTAGAAATTGAGGGGATGCTCATCAATTGGGGGTGGCTGAACAAGTTGTGGTATGTAATTATGATAGAATACTATTGTACGATAAGAAATGAAAAACCTAGAAAAACTTACATGGGTTGATGCAAAGCAAAATGTACTGTGCACAAAATAACAGCAATATTGTAATTTGATCAGCTGTGAATGATCTAGCTATTCTCAGAAATACAATGATCCATGATAATTCTGAAGGACTTAGGATGAAAAATTCTTTACATCCCCAGATAAAGAACTGAAGGTGTCTGAATACAGAATGAAGCATACTGTGTTTTTTTTTACTTTATTTATCTTTCTTGAGTTGTTGTTGTTGATGATGTTTTCTTTCAAAGCATGACTATTATGGATAGATTTTGCATGACTACACATATATACCCTACATGGAATCCCTTGCCTTCTCAATGACGGGTGGGTGGGGAGGGAGGAAGACAGATTTTGGAACTCAAAGTTTTAAAAACAAATGTTAAAAATGTATTTACATGTTACTTAGAAAAATTACATAGTACCTAAAATTTTTAAAAACTCTAGAGAGTGCAGGAATAAATGTTACCTTTCTTAAAATGATGTGTAGCATCTACCTAAAACCATCAGCATGTATTATATATAATGGGGATAAACTAGAAGCATTTTCAATAAAACTGGAGGTGAAAGAAGGTGGCCATTATCACTACTATTATTCAATATTGTATTAGAAATGTTAGCTTTAGCAGTGAGAGAAGAAAAAGAAATGGAAAAAATAGAATAAGCATAGAAGAAACAAAGCTATCACTCTTTGCAGATGATAGGAAGAATCAAATGGAGAATTCTAGAGAATCAAGTGAAAATCTTGAAATAATAAGCAAATTTAGCAAAATTACAGGATATAAAATGAGCCCACATAAATTATTGGCATTTCTATATATTAGTAACAAAGTCCAGCAGCAAGAGATAGAAAGAGAAATTCCATTTAAAGTTATTGCATACATTATAAAACATTTGGGAGTCTACCTGACAAAACAAATACAGTAACCATATAAGCACAATTACAAACACATTTCATACAAATAAAGTCAGATCTAAATCATTGGGAAAATGTCAGTTGCTCATGGGTAGCCTGAGCTAATGTAATAAAAATCACAATTCTACCAAAGTTAATTTACTTCAGTGCCATACCAAACAAACTATCCAAAATTATTTATAGAACTAGAAAAAATAATAACAAAATTCATCTGGAAGAGCAAAAGGTCCAAAATATTAAGGGAATTAATGAAAAGAAATGCAAGGAAAGGCGGCCTAGCTATACCAGATCTCAAATTATATTATAAAGCATCAATCATCAAAATTACTTGGTACTGGCTAAAAAACAGAGTAGTAGATCAGTGGTGAAATATGTTAGGTAACCAACACAGTAGTCAATGACTATAGTAATCTACTGTTTGATAAACCTGGAGGATCTAGCTTCTTAGATAAGAACTCACTATTTAACAAAAATTTCTGGGAAAACTGGAAAACAGTGTGGCAAAAACTACGTATAGACCTATATCTTTTTTTCTTCAGTCCAATTAGCAAGGTTTAGTCTCCTACTGAGTCTGTGCTATTTGTGACACCAATAGAAGTGAGACAGATTTTAAGAATCTGAGCAATTTAATAAGGGCAGGATCGGCCTTTTATATAGAAAGACTGCAGGAAGTTCTGGATGGGAATAAGGAGCAAAGGTGGGACCAGTTGCAGACAATAGAAGGAATTAAGTGACTGGAAAGCCACACCATAAGGGAAGTTAAAAGGATTATTGACTGGGTTGGGCCAGGTGCCTCAGGAGATTGCCAGAGATCTGGGTTCAGGAGCTTTGGGGTCCAGGTCCCAAAGATATGGTCTTTTCCTTTTAGGGGTCCAGTGTGAATCCCATTCCCATCATCTCCCCTCAAACAAATGGGACCCAAATTCTTTGAGGGTAAGGGCCAAAGTCTTAGTTTTCAAAACTGCTTTCTGCTAGCAAAGGCCATAGAACTGTACCTACCTCTGGGGGGTCCCACTGAGGAACTTCACTGGAACCAAGCACAGGCTGCATCCAGGGAGTGCTGTGGGGACATTGGCTGGTACCCACTATTTACTACCAACTATAGGTAAATGGCCTGTAGTCAGGAAGACACAAGTCTGACAAGCTAGTTTAATATTTAGGGCCCAAATACAGGGAGGAATAAAAGTGATGTCAGAGTGAGAGAAAACAAAGAAAGAAAGAGCCCCATTAGAATCATTTACATTTGGCACAGAGGGTTGTCTGATCTTGTTACTTCCTCAAATTTGCACTTTGATTCCAATTCCTTCAGAAGTATCAGAAGGCAGCCAGGTAGCACAGCGAGTAAGAGCACTGGTCCCAGGGCCAGGATGACCTAGGGGATCGAATCCGGGCTCAGACACTTAGCATCCACCCAGAAACACCTAGCCATGTAACCTTGAGCAAGTTACTTAACCCCAATTGCTTTAAAAAAAAAAAAAAGAAGTTATCAGATACTTATTGGGAAGTAACAACACTTTTGCAGGCAGAAGTTTTCCATCCTTGGCCAAAAACTAACTTTTACTCCAATTATTCCAAAAGACCTGGGAGAACACTTAAGCAATGACTAGGCTAAATAGGTTACCTCCCTTTGGAAAAATTGATTACCCTGGAGTTCTCTTTCTCAAACTAAACTGAAGATGTTTCTGATTTAATTTCAGTAATTTGGGATATTGAATGACTACACATTCAAGTCAAATCAGCAAGATCTCACACACTTGCACTGTGCTTAAATCTTTTACTGACCATTTATTCTGATTATAGAACTTTGTTATAAAAGGATTAAAGCAGGGACAAGATATATACCAAGTATGACAGGATAAAACATTCTTAAAATTCAAACAAATCAGTTTCCCAACCATGCAGTTTTAATTCCACCTCATAGCCAGACTCAGGAATAGCCAGTTGAATAAAATTCCTTTTCAAAGGAACACAATGGGGAAACTGAGCCAGGAGGATCCCATCTTAGACTGGGGCTAAAATTGTCCTCTCAGTTTTTCCAGATATAGACTTCCACCTATATCACATTCTCCGAGTAGTTTGTAGTGTGTCTCTCAGATGGTGAATTATTGACTATTGACGATAGATGGATTATTATGATCCATCAGACAACTCAAAATAAATTCAATTATAGTTCCATGAGCTTTTACCTGAAACAGCAAGTTTCACTAGTCAAAGCTTAGGGAAAAATTTATCAGGATTTACAACTCAAATTTAAATTTCTCCCTGTGCAAAAGCCAATTGTTAGAGATCATTTCTGTATACTTATACATTCTTAGCAACCCAAGTTCATTGTTTAGGAATTCAATAACCCAAACAAGCTTTTTGGCAAGTTTACAAAATAAAGGGGCATTTACCTAGAGACCCTAGAGAAGGATCTTCCTATTGTCCCCATCTACCTTAGAACTGTGGTAGGCTGTGCCTTTTGAATAGCCCAGAAGACTACTCTGAATGGGCAGAATCAATCTGGATTAGGCTTTTCCCTCATCCCCTCCTTTCCACACACACAGTAATCAATTACCAGTTTTAGGTTCTAGTATTAAAAGAATAACCAAAAATTCTTTAAATTTTCACAAGTGGTAGCCAAATTGTTTTAGCTATAACACAAAAAACAAACTTCAAATGACATCAACTGTATTTTCTGATCATATAAAAATTGTTGATAGAAGGATGAGCTGGGGGGCAGTTAGGTGGCACAGTGAGTAGAGTACAGGCCCTGGAGTCAGGAGGACATGCGTTCAAATCCAGTCTCAGACACTTAATACTTATTAACTGTGTGACTTTAGGCAAGTCATTTAACCCCAATTGCCCTGCTTTCCCCCCTCCAAAAAAGGCAAAAAATAAAAAAATAAAAAGGATGAGCTGGCTTACCAAGTGAAGACAATGACAGCCCCCTACCCACTTTTCTCAAAGCTTCTGGTGGTGGTTGATAAGGATGTGCTGAGCTTGTCTGATACCTTCAGGCTTTCTGGGTGGGCTACAGATTGTCCCCATGATCCAGGGACATCACTAGTGGGACCCACTATAACTGCTGTCCCTTTTCCCTCCTTTTTTTGCCAGGTGGAGGAAGGTGAATTGGAAGGTGGGGAGGAAGAGAGAAATTCTCTTCTGCTAGTCTGATCTGAGATGAGAGAGGTTAACAGAAAAACGAGGGGTTGTTTGCAATCCCCTAACTGAGATACCATCTTGGGATATGGAATGACTACACATTCAAGTCAAATCAGCAAGATCTCACATACTTGCATTGTGCCTGTATCTTTTACTGTCCATTTACTCTGATTATAGAATTTTGCTATAGAATTTTTACTCTGGTTATAGAACTTTGCTATTACAGATCTTTGCTAAAGGACAAGATTTATACCAAGTATGAAAAGATAAAACATCCTTAGACTCCAGGGAAGGGAGTGGGGGAAGGGAGTGATCAGGATTATAAGGTGTTTCAAAACTCCTTAATGATCAATCTCAAAATCCCCAGAATCTTCTAAGATGTTTTTATCTACTCTAAGCATTCAATGTAGACTGAACCTAGTTAGAGATGGCCTGCAGGAAGAAGATTCTTAAGGGTTTTTTTGAACTTTTACAATTGTTGTAGGATCATTCTGAAGCCAGGCACAAAGATTTCCTTTTCAATGTCTTGGAGACTGAGCTTTTTCCAATTCTAACCTAACGGCAAAACTCCAGGAAGTCCCACTGAATCTGGCTACAAGGATCTGCTAACCCAGAGGCTGGAAGAAAAGAGGAATCCTGAAGAAAAGGGCATGAGGATGGGGAGTCCCTCCATGAAGGAGGATCCAGAGAATAGAGTAAAACTCAGGTAACCAAAAAGTACCTTCAGTTTCCCAATTACCTTGTGTCTTAGAGAATTGGGCATATGCTACCATACCGGGAATCTATCCCCTATGCTGCTGAAGATCAGGTCAGATATAGCCTCATAACAATCTTACCCAAATAGAACCTGGGAGTCAGGCCTGAAAAGCACCTCCAAGTCTTCCTAGGGGATTGGAGAGTAAACTCAATTGCAGAACATGAAAGAGATAGAAAGAGATGAGACTTACATACATGGTCTTGGTTTGAGAATTCTTGAGAGAGTCAGACAGTGCCCTGTAATGAGACCACCACATATGATGTGGCCCAGGGTGCTAGGAACCCCCAAATATAAGGGTAAAGGGTGGGGGTCCACCTCAAAAGAATTCAACCACTGAAGTGCTCTTTCAATCCAAGTAGCAAGTTTATTGTAACACCAAAAGTGAGCCAGACTCCTAGTGAGTCTGCAGTCTTTGTGACACCAATACAAATGGGTCAGATTTTAAGAATCTGTACTCACAGACAAATATCTTACACTGTACCCTAAGATAAAGTCAAAATGAGTGCACAGTTTAGGTATAAAGGCTGATACTATGATCAAACTAGTAGAGCAAGGAATGGATTATCTCTCAAATTTATGGAAAAGGGAAGAATTTATGAACAAACAAGAAATAGAGAACATTATGAGATGCAAAATGGATAATTTTAATTATATTAAATTGAAAAGGTTTCGCACAAACAAAGCTAATGCAAGCAAGAGTAGAAGGGAAGCAGAAAGCTGGAAAATAATTTTTACAGCCAGTGTCTCAGATAAAGGCCTCATTTCTAAAATATATAGAACTGAGTCAAATTTGCAATACGAGACATTACCCAATTGATAAATAGTGAAAGGATATGAACATGCAGTTTTCAGAGGAAGAATTTTAAGCTATCCATAAAAATATGAAAAAATACTCTAAATCACTATTAATTAGATAAATGCAAATCAAAACAATTCTGAGGTACCACCTCACACCTATCAGATTGGCTAACATGACAAAATAGGAAAATGATAATTTTTGGAGAAGATGTGAGAAAATTGGAACACTAATATTCATTGGTGGAGTTGTGAACTGATTTAACCATTCTGAAGAGCAAATTGGAACTATGCCCAAAAGCTCATAAAACTCTGCATACCCTTTAACCCAGCAATACTTCTTCTATGGTTGTATTCCAAAGAGATCATACACATGGGAAAAGGAACCACATGTACAAAAGTACTTATAGCAACTCTTTTTGTGGTTGCCAAGAATTGGAAATTGAGGGGATGCCCATTAATTGTATAATGGCTGAAGAAGTTGTGGGATATGACTATATTGGAATACTATTGTGCTATAAGAAATGATCAGCAGGCAGACTTCTGAAAAACTTACATGAAAAAAAACTTACATGAAAAAACTTACTTTCTGAAAGTCTTACATGAACTGATGTTGAGTGAAGTAAACAGAACCAGGAGAACATTGTACACAGTAACAGCAACATTGTGGGATAACAAATTTTGATAGACTTATTCAAATTCATGATGGAAAATTCTATCCATCCAGAGAAAGAACTTTGTGGAGTCTGCATGCAGATGGAAGCATACTATTTGCTCTCTTTTCCTCATGGTTTTGTTTTGTTTCTTCTTTATTGTGGTTCCTCTTATTTATTCTAATTCCTCTTTACAACATGACTTATATGAAAACATGTTTAATGTGAATGTATATGTAGAGTCTATATCAGATGACATGCCATCTTGGGGAGGAAGGTGGAGAAGGAGGGGGAAATTTAAAACTCAATATCTTGTGGAAGTAAAGATTGAAAACTGAAAATAAATTAATTTAATTTTAAAAATACTGACCTAGAAAATAGATCCAGGGGAGATAATCTATGAATTATTGGACCACTGGAAAGCCATGATAAAAAAAAGAGCCTGGATAGCATCTTTGGAGAAATCATCAAGGAAAACTGCCCTGAGGTCCTAGAACCAGAGGATAAAATAGTCATCAAAAGAATTGGCCAATCACCTACTGAAAGGGATCCCAAATTGAAAACATAAGTCGCTGTGCTACATGTTTTACAACTATTACCTCATTTGTGACTAAGTAATTGTTATGTAAGTTATTTTTTTGTAAAAAGGTAAGCACTTAAATGGTATAGTTTGGTCTGGTCATGAGGTGTATATTCCCTATATCTTGTCAACAACTGATAAATATATACCTCCTAATGATTTTTCTATTATCCAAATCTAGTAAACAATGGATAAACACCTTTTAATTATATTATGAAACTAAACTATTAATAGGTAGTTTCCTTTCATCATAAGCCTAGGTAATTGTTCACCAATCAGAACTTAGATATAACTGGCTAATTCTTAGCCAGAATCATAAAATCCCACCAAAGTCCCCAGTCATCTCTCTTTTTATGGGTGGCTGCCAGAATTGACTCTTACATTCCCCACACTCAGTGATTCAAGCAATTCATGTTCAACTGAGATCCATGATGATTGACAGACAGTTGTTTAACAATGATTCTATGTGGTATACAAGTAAGGCAGATGACTGTTGCCATACATGGTAGACTACAGTGACCTGAACCGTCATCATGTCAATCACTAAATCTACTCCTAATTTTATTAATTTGGTGGGCCAAGTAGTCTAAGCCCAGATGAATACAGTTATTAATTTTAACACTATCAGACTGATATAGAGTTATTGACCTTATTTTTTTGGTATTTTATTTCCCCAAATTATATGCAAAAACAACTTTTTAACATTTTTTTTAAAAATTTTGAGTTCTAAACACTCTTCTTTTCTCTTTGGCCTCCTGCCTTATTGAGAAGGCAAGAAATTTGATATAGGTTATACATGTGCAGTCATGCAAAACATTTTCATTTTAATAATGTGAAAATAAATAGAATAAAAAATAAAGAAAAATTTAAAGAGCGAGCTTTGATCTCCATTCAGACTCCACCATTTCTTTCTCTGGAGATGGATAGCATTTTTCATCATAAATCCTTCAGAATTGTCTTGGATTTTTGTATTACCAATGAAGTGACCACCAGAAATCACACACCAATGCCCCTTAAACCTGCTAGAGGGGACCCCTGCTAGGTTCCTTGAAAACCACCTAATAGGCCCCAATAGTAAAGAAATGTTTCACCTGTGTTGCTAGAAACATGCCACCGATTCCCACAGATTCTAAGGGATCATGGCTTCGTTTCACTTCAGTAGGAACAATACTAAGGCTTCGCTTCGATAGGAACAATACTAATGACACTGCACCCCCTTAGAAACATACTCTGTTGCTAGCAACCACATTTTCTATAAAATTATGTCTAATAGAAAGCTCGCAGCTGTCTTTCCTTCTGGGAGGCAGTCACTGGCTGGTTAATAAACACTCCTATCAAATCATTATTGATTTTGCTATCTTGCTTTCTCGGTTGTCCATTACACCAAGAATAGTTGTCATTCACAATTGATCATTGTACAATATTGCTGTTACTATAGACAATGTCCTCCTGGTTCAGCTCATTTCAATTTATTTCAGTTCATGTAAATCTTTCCAGATTTTTCTGAGAGCATCCCACTCATCATTTCTTATAACACAATAGTATATACTAGAGCTCATTCAGCCATTCCTCAATTGATGTGCATCTTTTCTAATTCTTTGCCACCTTGTAAAGTCAGTTGCTATAAAGATTTTTGTATATATGGATCTTTTTCCTTTTTGTTGTTAATATCTTTGGACTACAGATCTAGTAGTGGCATTGTCAGGTCAAAAGGTATACATGGTTTTATAACCCTTCACTTCCAAATTGCTCTCTAGAAAGGATAAATTAGTTTACAACTCCACCAACAATGCTTTTTCCACATCCTCTCCACCATTTATAATTTTTATTTTATGCCTTATTAGCCTTTCTGATAGATGTGAGGTGGTACCTCAGAATTGTTTTAATTGGTATTTGTCTAATCAATGGTGACTTTGAACATGTTTTCATATGAATATAGATAGCTTTCATTTCTTCTTCTGAAAACTGCCTGATTACATCCTTTGAACATTTATCAATTGGGGAATAGCTTTCATTAAAAAAAAATTTTGACTCAGTTCTCTATATATTCAAGAAATGAGAGGCCTTTATCAGAGAAACTTGGAGAATTTTTTTTATCACAATTTTGATTATTGTGTATTTCTCTCTATCCTATTTTCTGCTGTTTATACTACTCTCTCCCTCTCTCCTTTTACTTTGTCTATCCTCAAAAGAATTTTTGCCTCTCACTACCACTTCCCCAGTCCACCTTCCCTTATATAAATACACCCAACTCTATCTTTTATTCCCTTTCTTTCCTACTTTACTGTAAGGTAAGATAAAATTGTATACCCAATTGAGTGTGTATGCATGTTACTTCTTCTTCAAGTCAATTCTGGTGAGTGTAAAGTTCATGTGCTTCACCTTCCACCTCCTCCATCTCCCACTCCTCTGTAAAACCTCTTTCCTGACTCTTTCATGAAAAATAATTTGCTCCTTTCTACCTCTCCCTTTCCCTTTCTTCCAGTGCATTCCTCTTTCTCACCCCTTCATTTTATCTTTGAGGTAATCACCCCAGTATATTCAACTCACACCCATACCCTCCATCTATGTATACTCCTTCTAACTTCCTTAATAATGAGAAATTTTTTAGGAAACACAAGTATCATCTGTTTATGTAGGAATGTAAATAGTTTATCCTTATTGAATCCCTTATGATTTCTCTTTTCTGTTTAGTTTTTTTCTTCTCTTGAGTCTTGTATTTGAAAGTCAAATTTTCCATTCAGTTCTTGTCTTTTCATCAGGGATGCTTGAAAGTCTTTTTCATTGATTATCCATTGCCCTACCCCTGAAGGATTATACTTAATTTTACTAGGTAGGTAATTATTCGTTATATTCCTAGCCCTTTGCCCTCCATAATATCATATACCAAGCCCTCCAATATTTTAATGTAAAAGCTTCTAAATCTTGTGTGTTTTGACTGTGGTTCCATGATATTTGAATTGTTTCTTTGTGGTTGCTTGCAATATCTTATCCTTCACCTGGGAGCTCTGGAATTTGGCTATAATATTTCTGGGAGTTTTCATTTTGGAATCTCAGGAGGTGATTGGTGGATTCTTTCAACTTCTATTTCACTGTTTGGTTCTAGAATATGAAGGTAGTTTTCTTCAATATTTTTTTTGAAAGACAATATCTAGGCTATATTTTTTTAATTTGGCTTTCAGGTAGTCCAATAATTCTTAAATTATCTCCCCTTAATTTTTTAGATCAATTGTTTTTCTAATGCTATATTTCACATTTTATTTTTTTTTAAAGATTATTTTATTGCTTCTTGATGTTTCATGGAGTCATTAGCTTCCACTAGCCCAATTCTACTCTTTAGGGAATTATGTTCTCCACCTAGCTTTTGTACCTCCTTTACCATTTGGCCAATTTGTTTTTAAGGAGCTTTTATCTTCATTGGATTTGTGCCTCTTATCATTTGATGTGGTCTGTTTTTAAGGTGCTATTTTCTTTAGTATTTTTTCTGTATCCTTTACCAAGCTATTGATTCTTTTTTCATTATTTTCTTGAATCACTCTCATTTCTCTTCTGAATCTTTCTTCTGCCTCTCTTATTTGATTTTTAAAGTCCTTTTTGAGCTCTTCCATGGCCTGAGACCAACTCACACATTTTATTGGGGTTTTAGATGGAGCAGTTTTGACTTTGTTGTCTTCTTTTGAGTTTGTGTTTTGATTTTCCCTATCACCATAATAGCTTTCTATGGTCAAATTGTTTTTTGTTATTTTCTAGCCTATTTCTTGACTTTTTATTTGATATGTTAAAGGTGGGCTCTGCTCCTAGGGTTGAGGGGGCACTATTCTGAGCTTCAGGATATTTTGTGCAGCTATTTTCAGAGTTAGTTCTTGGGGACTGTAAATTTTCAGTTCTTCCAAGGTGTTATGATATAGGGAGAAGTGTGCTTACTACTCTCTTGCCTTGTGCTGTGGTCAATGAGTGACCCCAACCACTTTTTTTCCACCCTGGAACTGTGAGCATGGAACCCACTCCACTATGACTGGAAGCTCTGTTGTGCTAGTGTTCCTTCTTGTCCTGGAACTATGACCCAGGACTGTGACTGAGGACTTCATATGGACAATGAAACAAAGTGCTACTCCCAGTGGCAGCAAATGGACCCCTGTAATGTTCGAATCAATTGTCCAACTCTTTTACCATTTGTGGGCTAAGAGCTATGGAAACCACTGTTATCAATGTAGTTGTCCCCTAGGTCTTCCGTTGTGTTGTCTCTCCAGGGCATGGACTGGACTGGACTGGACTGGACTTCACTCCACTCTCACCCCAGTGTAAAAGACCTTTCCTGTGAACTTCCTACATTGTCTTAGAGTACAAAACTATTTCACCCCATACTTTTGTGGGTTCTGCTGCTCCAGAATCCAGTTGAGGTCTTATTTAAGGTTTTTTGGTTATGAATTTGGGAGAGTCTCTGCCTTTTCTCTGTCATCTTGGCACTGCAACCCCATATGTTCTTAAAAAGTTGAAAATACTTCTCAAATTAAATATAGTGACTCTAGGTCAAGATACACTGAACAATTTTGCTCATTTAATCAATCAAGAAGCATTTATTGGGGGGCAGAGTCAAGATGGAAGAGTAGAAGCATGACCTCCAAGTGGTTCCAGCTTCCACCTTCCCCAATCCATTTAAAAAGGGGACTCTGAACAAACTTTGGAACTGCAGAACCCACAAAATGACGCAGAGAAGCTAACCTCCTGCTGAGGACAGCCTGTCAGGCTGGCAGGAATCAACCATCACAGCACTCTGAGAGCTGAGCCCAGCCCCATGCAGAGGTTTTAGCCCCAGGGTGGACCTGATGAGCAGCCAGCCAGAGGGAATCCAGACCAGCAGCAACTGTGTCCATTTCCAGATTTATCAACACAAAGATGAGAAGGACAAAATGAGAGGTCACTGCAGTCTGGACTTTGGGACCCAGTAAGTGGGAGTACATGGCTTTTGTCCCCGGGGTGAGAAGCCGCTGAGATGCCAACACAGCCAGCCAGTGCCACATGGCAGCTTCAGCTCCTGGCCTACAGAATGTAGGGGGACCAAGCACCAATATGAGGGATAACCTTCTTGGATATGGATTGCAGTCTAGGGTGGAGGTCCTGGGGTGGGTGTCCAGCTTGCCAGAGTGTGGGGAGACCTCAGAGAGGGCATCCATCTAATACCTCTGGCAGCTGAGAAAACCCCAGTGATTGGGATGAAAGCTCCCCTGTCTGGTGGCAGAGTCCAACTGTGGCAAAAAGCCCAGGAGTCAGGTGACTGAAGGGAGACATGAACAGGCAAAGGAAACAAAGAAGACAGAACATTCCAACATTAGACTCCTATTTTGTGAAGAAAAAGGAGCAAAACATGGAACAGGAGGAAGACAGTGAAGTCAGAACTCCTGCACCAAAAGCTTCAAAGGAAAATACAAGCTAGTTATAGACCATAGAGGACCTTAAGAAGCAGATAAAAGAAGTGAAGGAAAAATTGGGAAGAGAAATGAGAACAATGCAAGAAAAGTATTAAATGAGAGTCAACAGTCTGATGGAGGAAAATCACACCTTAAAAAGAAGACTAACTCAAATGGCAAAAGAGGCTCAAAAAGGCAATGAGGAGAAGAATGCCTTAAAAAGCTGAATTTGCCAGATGGAAAAAGAATCTCAAAAGCTCAATGAGGAGAATCATTGCTTCAGAATTAGATTGGAGCAAATGGAAGCTAATGACTTTATGAGAAATCAAGATGCTATTAAACAGATCCAAACAAATGAAAGAATAGAAGGCAATATGAAATATCTCATGGGAAAAACCACTGAGCTGGAAAATAGATCCAGGAGAGATAATTTAAAAATTACTGGACTACCTGAAAGCCATGATCAAAGTAAGAACCTAGAAATAATCCTCCAGGAAGTTCTCAAAGAAAACTACCCTGATGTTTTAGAACTAGAGGGCAAAATAGAGGTTGAAAGAATCCACTGGTCACCTCCTAGGAATATTATAGCCAGGTTGTGGAATTCCCAGATTAAGGAGAGAATAATACAAGCAGCTAGGAAGAAACAATTTGAATACTGTGGAAACAGAATCAGGATAACCCAGGATCTGTCAGCTTCTACACTGAGGGATCGAAGGGCTTGGAATATGATATTCTGGAGGTCAAAGGAGCTGGAATTAAAACCAAGAGTCACCTACCCAGCAAAACTGAGCATCTTGTTTTAGGAGTTTTTATGTTTATGGTCATTCAGTGGAATAGAGGACTTTCAAGCATTCATGTTGAAAAAAACCAGAGTTGAATAGAAAATTTGACATTCAGATACAAGAAGCAAGAGAAGCATGAGAAGGTAAACAGGGAAAAGAAATCATAAGGAACTTATCAAAGTTGAACTATTAACATTCCTACATGCAAAAACAATAATTGTAACTTATGAAACTTTTCTCAGTAGTTGAAGGGATTAGAAATTATATATATATATATATATATATATATATATATATATATATACATATATATATGAGTATATATGAGGGTAGACGGGCATATGAATACATATGTGAATGTGTGTATATATGTTTACAGGTATACATAGAGAGAGGGCACAGGACCAATTTAACAGGAAGGGATGATACTTAAAAGGTGAAATTAAGAGGTGAGAGAGGAATATAATGAGAGGATATGGGGAGAGACAGAATGGGGTAAACGATCTCATATAGAAGAGGCAAGGGAAAATGGTTTCAATGGAGGGGAAGAATAGGAAGGCAAAAGGGAATGGGTCAACCTTATTCCCATTGAATTTGGCTTGAGGAAGGAATGAAATACACAGTAAATAGGGTATCTCAGCCTCCAGGAGAGTGGGGGGGGGAAGGGGATGAGAGGGGGGACGATGGAAGGGAGGGCAGGCTGGGGGGGTGGGAAGTTGGAAGCACTTAAGTTTTGAAAAGGGATGGGATCAAAGCAGAGAATAGAACAAGTGGGAGGTGGGATAGGAGGGAGGGAAATATAGTCAGTCTTTTACAATATATCTACTATGTTATTGTTTTGCATTAGCCACACATGTGCAACCTATACTGAACTACTTATCTTCCCAGTAAAGGTGGGTGACAAGGGAGGAAGGGAATGAATATGGAATTCAAAGTTTTAAAATCAAATATATTATTAATACTCTTTTACATGTAATTGGGAAATAAGATATACAGGCACTGGGGCATAGAGATCCACTGGAAAAGTCGAAAGGGGTATGGGAGAAAATATGGGAGAGAGAAGATTGGAGGAGGGGATATCCTATGGGACTGCTATTTTGGGGTGGTGGGTCGGGGAAAAACAGGGAGAAAATTTGTAACTCAAAATCTGGTGGGAATGAATGACATAAATCAGAAGTTAATAAAGCATTTGAAAAAAAAATTTTAAAGCAGCATTTATTAAGTATCTACTACTATAAGTACCAGAAACTTAGCCCATAGTGCCTGAAGCACTTAGTAATTGAGGTGTAATATCCCTGGAGACAGGGGAAACAAATTATTCCACAAAAGGAATGCTCTGCACTGGAAGAGAACCTGTGCTGCCTGTCTCTCTAACACACCAGTCATTTGCAATCTTTATGGAACATCTTTCCCCACTATCTTTTGTAGCAATGTAAAAAGGTCCTACAAAATAGTATCTTTGCTTTTCTATAGGTTTTGTGCTTTTGTAGTGGTTTACTACAATGAATGAAGCATTTATTAAGCACTTACTATGTGCACAGTACTATGATAAGTGCACAAGTAGAAAATTAAAACATTTCTTGTTCTCAAAGAAGACAACACTCATGGAATGTTTTTGCAACAAGTCAAATGGAAAGATCTCAATGTCCTTAGGGAGCAGCCATAAAGCAGATGATAATGACTGTCCTTTAATGGCATTTCCAGTGAGAGAATCAGTATTTAATGTTGTGTCATTTGCTAGTGCCCTAATGTTATAGAACTTTGTCTATCTACTACTCACATGTTCTCACTTTTGGAAATGAAACATATAATTTGGAAAAAGAAGATAAATGTAGTCATTTGATTTCTGAATTTTGGCCCCTTCTTTGAAGAGTCTTATTGGAAATCTCTCCCTTTTTTTCTGAGCTGTGGGAGGAAAGGAAGGATGGACCTGTGATTTCATAAATTGGTTAATCTTCCTTTAAGGAAACTCCACTATCATGTAGATAAGCAGTGTGTTTGTAGCTTCTAGTGTTAGACAATTGCCTAGTTGAAGTAACTTACTCAGGACCCACAGAAAGTATGTGGAAAGGTAGGACTTGAACACAGATTTTTCTGACTTCAAGGTTGGGTTTCTATCTACTATTTCACAATACTTAGAAATTGATGAATAAATATTTATGTTTCTCCCTGTATCAGCAATGCAATATTCACAATGCCTATGGAAATTACAGATAGGCTGATGTAATTATCAATCACAAAATATATCAGGTTTTCTATATGGGGGAATAAGCTAGAACATTTATTAAAATACCAAAAGACTGAGTCCCAAAACCAGAAAGTCGAAGCCATCAGAGTAGTTATGGAATTGGCACAGGTAGATAAAGTAGAAAGCACCCACATTCTCAAGCCTTTAAAACAGAACAGGCTACCTCAGGCAAAGGTCCTTCTCTCCCCACTCACAGTAACCACCCAGCATCCAGGAAGCTTGCTCCCAGCAGCTTTGGCCTCTGGCAGTCCTCAGCAGGAGTCCTTAGCAGAAATTCTGGCTGACTCCAAAAGGGGTTCGCGCTTCTGCTGCTGCTGCCTCTGCTGCTGCTGCCACCATTGCCACCACTGCTAGCCACCACAGGAACTCTAGCTTGGCTTCCGCTTCCTCTTGCTCTGCACCTTCCTGCTACATCAGCAAGTCCAATGGGGCATGGAAGATCTTTAAATCCCATAACCCTTACACTTCCCTGATATTAGGATTTATTGTGAATTCCTTAGGTGGGCACAACAAAGAAGCAGGAGTGTATTATTTTAAAGTTCATTAAGAGGAACATGGCAAAGTTTTGTTGCCTTATTCATGTAATCTAATTGACCATTACATCTTCTTGGAAATGGCAACTAACCAAGTTTCTCCATTAGACTGAATCAACTTCTAGGAAGCCAGAAAGTCAGTCTACTGAAATTTTCTCTCTTAACTGGAAGTTGAAAAATTCAAGTCCCTGAAATGTAACTCATAATGCTCTTCCTTTACAATTGTTTGGCTCCTTTTATTTCTATTCTTTACTTTTGTCCTTCATTATAAATGTTGTATTGATGCTCTTTTGTTTATATCATTGTCATTTCCCACTGACACCTCTCATTTCCCTGACAAGAACCACCTCTTTGACAAATAAGCAGAGTTGTTCTTTCATTCATTTTCTTGGATGATAATGAATTTTTTCCCATTCTTTAAATCAAGAGGCACAAGAATGGGATTTTCTTCTACACCAAGCTCTAGATATAGGGAAGAGAACAAATTGTGGTGAAGATGGAAAGTAAGCTAGTTTAGAATATAAGTGAAAGATAAGCCTAGCATACAAATATCTTTCATATTGCTTTTTTTTAATTGATAAATTGTTATTGAACCATTAGTACCAAGGACTTCAGTGGCTAAAACTTTATTTTTCTGATGCATGACTGCAAATGAGGCAATTTCTTTCTGCTACTTTTTGAGTTCTTTGGGCCTCTATTACTAGTGATGGACTGATTTACTTGTTCATATTGGTGATAGTGGTGGTTATGATGGCTAGGATGTAATCTCCATTGGGACAGATTATTGATGGGCAATGTGGGATGACATATGCACACTCTTACTCATGGAGTTATTAGGAAAAGGTCCTAAGGTGATCAGAGTACCTCACCACCTCCAAAGAGGGTTGAGGGGATGGTGGGAGGGAGAAAAAATTGAAGCAGTGTAGATTTTCTATTCTTGAGCTCAAAGATCATTGCAGACTGTAACTGCAGCCACAAAATTAAAAGATGCTTGTTCTTTGGAAGGAAAGCCATGGCACCTCTGCACAACATATTAAAAAGCATAAATATCACCTTGCCAATAAATATTCACATAGTCAAATCTATGGTTTTTCTAGTAGTAATGTATAGCTGTGACAGTTGGAGCATAAGGAAAGCTGAGCACTACAGAATTGAGAGTTTCAAATTGTGGTGCTGAAGAAGACTTTTGAGAGTTCCTTGAAAACAAGGAGATCATATCAGTTAATACTTAAAGATATTAATTCAGACTATTCGCCGGAATGTTAATTTTTTTTAAGCAATTGGGGTTAAGTAACTTGCTCAAGGTTACACGCCAGTTATTTCTGGGTGTGGTGCTAAGTATCTGAGCCCAGATTTGATCCCCAGGTCATCCCGATACTGGAGCCAGTGCTCTTATTCACTGAGCCACCTGGCCTCCCCTAAGCAGTTGGAGTTAAGTAACTTGCTCAAAGTTACATGTCCAGGTGTTTCTGGGTGGATGCTAAGTGTCTGAGCCCAGGATTCGATCCCCAAGTCATCCCGACACCGGAGCCGGTGCTCTTACTGAATGTGCTACCTGGCTGCCCCATGGAACATCAAATATTAAAGATAAAATTTGAATATTTTAGCAACATAATGAAAGACAGAAATCATTGCAAAAGACCTTGATGTTGGAAAAGATTGAAGGCAAAAGGAAAAGGGACAACAGAAGACTAGACAGATAAAATAGTGTCATGGAAGAGATTATGAACATGAACAAACTTTGAGATATAGCATAGGAGAGAACAGCCTGACATACATGGGGTCATGAAGAATCAGACATGACTGATTGAATGAGAAACAATTTATGTTACCTTCTGTCCTTCTAGATGACTCTGTATTTGAGTGTGAGTGCCTTGAGGGCATCAACTTGTCTGCTTTCTATTTGTAACCCAAGTGCTTTGCACAAAGCAAAATCAAGATAATATGCAATATTATGTAAGCAAAATGCATTTTTATTAATTCATTCATATAGATTTATTCCATAGTCTGTACCTCACAATCTAGCACTTGATTCTATACTTCCTTCTGTTATTTACCATCTACATAATTGCAATGCTGGGATTATCATCCATATTTCTTGCTTCTAGAGCCAGTATTCTTTTAACTATGCCACACTGCCTCCTTGTATCATTTTATAATCAATCATTAATATCAAGATACAAATCACTCATATCAGTTCATATCCTAGAGAAATTAGTCCATCCTTTACAACTGATCCTCTCGATTGTTAGTGACATAATATGAAAAATTATATATGTACATATACACATATATTCATGCATATACATATGTATATGTATGTATTATTCATATGTTCAGCTTGTCTTTCTCCTCCCCATTCCCACCCCCAAGAATGTAAGTGCCTAGAGGACAGAAATTATTTTTATCTCTGTATTTCTAGCAGGAAGCACATTGCTAGGACATAGTAGACATATAACACATATTCATTGGAAGAATGGATGGCAGGTTAGATAGAATATATATGATGGAGAAATGCATAATCTGACCAGGATTGAGGCAAAACTGTCAAAGTGAAAGTTCAACTTCATTTCACTGTCATATTCTTTAAATGCTTATTTATTTGGAGTGAATATGCCAGCACCTTTTCTAATTCATTCAGTGATCTAAATCTTTCCTTTGATTACCCATGGACAGCTTTGATATGCCTTTTCCCAGCAGCAGTCTCCATGTTCTCAAACTTTCCAATATCTTCACTCCCAATTAAAATATCCAACAATGCAAACTCCCAACATTTATCATCAATCTAATTAACGAATTTATCAGTTAATTCTGTAGTCATGTGTCAAAATAGGGTGTTAGTGGCCTTTAAAGAAGACTTTAATGTTTTCTTTGAGAAAATATAAAGCAAACACACATAGAGTTTCATGTAGTAATAGATTAAACTCAACATGGATATATAGGCAGATGGGAAAAAAAGGAGTGAAGTATGAGGGAGAGCAGGGATTGTTAATAATAAAAAGGAATCAATGAGAAAAAGTAAAGATCAGAGATGGAATTTAGATTTGTTACAGGGGAGAGATGAAGAGAAAGTACAAACTATTTTGATTATAGATTTTTAGTGTGATAAAAATTCTTGTCTTTCTCCAACTCTATCCTCATTGTAGATAACAAATCAATAAATATGGCACAAAATTAAAAAAAAATAGAAAAGCAACAAATCAAAAAACAACAACCAAACACAAGAATAGAAGATCTGAAAATCAAAGAAACACCATTGAAAGTAACAAAAACAACCCACATTGAACTGATAAAAGAAACTAGGTGCTGATTTTTTTTAATGTATCAAATAGATAAACAATTAGTTAACCTGTTAAAAAAAAAAAGGAGAAAAATCAAATTGACAATAAAAATGAACAAATTGAAAAGAAAAATTCACAATTAAGATGAAATAAAGTTTTGGAAATTATTCTTCCCAATTTCATGCCAATAAAATTAAAATTAAATGAATGAATATTAACAAGAACATAAAACACTCAAGCTAATAAAACAAGAAACAATTAATTGGGGTGACTAGGTGGCACAGCAAAAAGAGCACCAGCCTGGGAGTCAAGAGGACCTGAGTTCAAATCTGACCTCACACACTTAACACTTACTAACCGTGTGACCTCAGGCAAGTCACTTAGCCCCAAATTGCTCTGCCTTCCCCCCTCCAAAAAGAAAAAGAATAAAATTTTTTACAGCTGTTTTTATTAAATAATTGGTTTATCAAGTCAGACTTTACTGCAGTGACTACTGCCGGGGGTGGGGGTGGGGATATGGAATTAAGTGCCTATATCACTGACAGTTCCCCTCAGTCATGTCTTGATCCATAATATGTGAAGAGAAGGGCAAGGCTGTGCACTAAACACAACACAAATCTCCACAAGGCTTGGTTTAAGTATAACACCCTAGTTTCCTTCTGTTCTTTTCATTCCACAGCTTTAAATGACATGTCTGTGGGCTAGAGTACCCCACTCAAGTGGGTAAGGTAGAGGCTCTGTGTGGCTTCCATTTCTAACATCATAAATGCCCCCTCCCCTACCCCCACTAACCTATTTAGGATAAAACTGACTTTGGGAGAGGGCTAAAAATAACCATGATCGAAAATAAATTGGAGTAAGGAGGAATTGACATGGATAGAGGAAAATTGTGTGGATTAACACCATAAAAAAAAAAGCTATTGGAGAGGGAAAGAGGGCCTCATGGAACTTTAGTTCTACAACAGAACAGAGGGATAAGCTAAGAAAGGATCTCCAGACACACATTTCAAGAATTCTGAGGATAATGATATTAATGTTGTCCAATTTAACCAAAGGTTCATCAATTTTAATATTTTTTTCATAAAACTAGCTGTTAGTTTATTTATTAGTTCAATAGTTTTCTTAATTTCAATTTTACTAATCTCTCCTTTGACTTTCAGTATTTCTAACATGGTATTTAATTGAGAATTTTTAATTTGTTCTTTCTCTAGTTTTTTTCAATTGCATTCCCAATTCATTGATCTCCTCTTTCTCTATTTTATAAGCATTTGTAAGCATTCAGAGATATAAAACTTCCCTTAAGAACCACTTTCACTGCATACCATAAATTGTGGTATATTGTTTCATTATTGTGATTCTCTTGAATTAAGTTATTGATTTTTTTCTGTGATCTGATGTTTGTCCCACTTATGCTTTTTTTTAATTGAGTTGTTTATTTACTTTTAGTTTACAACATTCAGTTCCACAGTCCCTTGAGTTTCAAATTTTCTCTCCATCCCTCTCCCCCCCACCATCATGCAGCATGCACTCAAATTTAGAATCTACAAATATCTTCACATTAATTATTAGTTAGGTTGTAAAGAAAGATTATAACAGATGGAATTATCAGTGGGAAAGAGGAAATGAAACAAAACAAGAAAAAGAAACAGCAAGTAGTTCATTTGAATCTGCATTCAGACTCCACATTTCTTTCTCTGGATATGGATATCTCTCAGTCATGAGTCTTTTGGAGTTGTCTTATTAATCTTACATTGCTGAGAGAAACCCAGTCTATTGAAGTTAGTTGTCACACATACATTGTGTCTGTGATTATGTACAGATTTCTCCTGGTTCTCCTCTTCTCGTTCAGCATCACTTTATATAAGTCTCTCCAGGTTATTATGAAGTCTGTCTGCTCCTCATTTCTTATAGCACAGTAGTATTCCATTACATTCATATAACACAACTTGTTCAGCCATTCCACAATTGATGGGAATCCCCCTGATTTCCTATTCTTTGCTACCACATAAAGAGCTGCTATAAATATTTTTGTATATATGGTTACTCCTCCCACTTCTCTTATCTCTTTGGGATATAACACTAGAAGTGGTATTGCTGGGTCAAAGGGTATGCACTTATTTATAGCCCTTTTCACATAGTTCCAGATTGCCTTCCAGAATGGTTGGATAAATTCAGTACTCCACCAACAATGCATTAGTGTTCCAATATTTCCACATCCTCTCCAGCATTTATCATTTTCATGTTTTGTCATCTTAGCCAATTTGGCTGATGAGTTGTGGACCTCAGAGTTGTTTTGATTTGCATGTCTCTAATAAATACTGATTTAGAACATTTTTCCATATGCTTATACATATCTTTAATTTCATCTTCTGAGAACTGCCTGTTCATATCCTTTGACCATTTATCAATTGGGAAGTGGCTTGTATTCTTACAGATTCAACTCAATTCTTTGTATATTTTGGAAATGAGGCCTTTATCAGAAACACTGGTTGTAAAAAATTCTTTCCCATTTTTCAACTTCCCACTTAGTCTTGGTAACATTGGCTTTATTTATACAGAAGCTTTTCAATTTAATGTAATCAAAATTGTCCATTTTGCACTTCATAATACTCTATAACTCTTATTTTATCATGAAGTCTTCCCCTCTCCCTAGATCTGACATGTAAACTATTCCTTGCTCTCCCAGACTGTTATAGTATCAGCATTTATAACCTAGATCATGCACCCATTTAGACTTGATTTGGGTATATTATATAAGATACTGATCTATACCCAATTTCTTCCATACTATTTTCCAGTTTTTTTCCAGCAGTTGTTGTCAAATAGAGAGTTCTTATTCCAGAAGCTGGGGTCTTTGAGTTTAGCAAACAGCAGATTACTATAGTCATTGACTTTTGTGTCTCCTGTACTTAATCTATTCTGCTGATCCACTACACTATTCCTCAGCCAGTACCAAATAGTTTTGATGACTGCTGCTTTATACTACAGATTAAAATCTGATATGCCTAGCCCACCTTCCCTAGCATTTATTTTCATTAATTGCCTGGATATTCTGGACCTCTTGTTCTTCCAAATGAATTTTTCTACAATTTTTTCTAGGTCTACAAAGTAATTTTTTGGTAGATTGATTGGCATGGCACTAAATATGTAATTTAATTGAGGTAAAACTGTAATTTTTATGATATTAGCTCAACCCAGCCAGATGCAATTGATGTTTTTTCCAATTAGTTAGATCTGACTTTATTTGTATGAAAAGTGTTTTGTAATAGTGCTCATATAGGTCCTGGGTTTGTTTTGGCAGGTAGCTTCCAAAATATTTTATAATGTCTACATTAACTTTAAATGGAATTTCTCTTTTTATCTCTTGCTGTTGGATTTCATTAGAGATATATAGGAATACTGAGGATTTATGTGGGTTTATTTTATATCCTGCACCTTTGCAAAATTTATTATCTCAAGCAGTTTTTTTTTTTTACTGGATTCTCTAAGTGTATCATTATGTCATCTGCAAAGAGTGATAGCTTAGTCTCTTCTTTGCCTAACTTGATTCCTTCAATTTCTTTTTCTTCTTTTATTGCTACTGCTAAAATTTCTAGTACCACATTTAATAAGACGGGTGATAGTGGACATCCTTGTTTTACCCCTGATCTTATTGGAAATGCTTCTAGCTTATCCACATTACATATAATACTTGCTGATGATTTTAGATAGGTGCTACTTATTATTTTAAGAAAGACTCCATTTATTCCTATACTTTCTAGTGTTTTTAATAGCAATAGGTGTTGCATTTTGTCAAAAGCCTTTTCTGAGTCTATGGAGATAATCATGTGGTTTCCGCTAGTTTTGTGGTTGATGTGCTCAATTAAACTGATAATTTTCCTAATACTGAACCACTCTTGCATTTCTAGAATAAATCATACCTGATCAAAGTGTATTGTTCTTGTGATAAGTTGCTGTAGTCTTTTTGCTAATATTTTATTTAGAATTTTTGCGTCTATATTCATGAGGGAAATTGGTCTATAATTTTCTTTCTCTGTTTTGTCTCTTCCCAATTTAGTATAGCAGCAAGCACCCTAGCATACCTAGGGTGACTGCCAACACAAGTTCCTAGATCTTCTTTTATAAAGGAAAGCAACTCAAAATGGGTTACCAATCTTACTTTAATCAATCAAACATGTACCTCATTTTACCTACTTCAGGGGGAAAAGTGAGCACCCTGAACTTCAGAGAATACAAACAAGTTACAAGCAGACAAAGAAACAGATCAGCAGACAGGCTTCTAGCTGTCTGGCCATTACATCCATACCTAGTCAGTTACCAGAGAGAGAAGCACCAACATCTGGGTTTTCAAAGCCAGGAGGCTCAATGGCTGTCCAGAGTCTCATGTGTTCAAATCATACAATTCTTCTCAAAGTAAGCCCCAAAACAAAATCTCACATAAGGGTATATATAGCCTTCTCCTGGCTCAGAAAATGTCACAACCCTCTTGACCCACTGCCCAATCACAAAGTATTGCGGGCTTTCCTGAAAAACAAAGGTGTAGGCATCCCTGAAAAACAAGCCTCCTGCCACATGCTCCAGGTGACCACATTCAGCCTATTAGGGGAGAGAGTATATTTTCAAATCAATAAAGGTTCTCAGAGTCACTTAAGCCATCAAAGGGCAGGGAAGATGTCAAATTCCCATTCCCATAACTTTTAAGTATGAATACCATATTTGTGTCATAAAAAGAATTTGGTAGTACTCCTTCAATTTTCCTAAATAGTTCGTAAAGTATTGGAGTCAATTGTTCTTTAAATATTTGATAGAATTCACTAGATTGATTTACCTGGAGATTTTTTTTCCTAGGGAGTACATTGATGGCTTGTTCAATTACTTTTTCTGAGATGGGATTATTTAAGTAATTTACTTCCTGTTCAGTTAATCTGGTCAATTTATATTTTTGTAGATGTAGCAGCAAGCACCCCAAGCATCCTCAGGGTTTGCTGCCACCACAGGTTCTTGGATCTGCTTTGTTAAAGGAAAGCAACTCAAAATGGGTTAACAAGCTTACTTTAATCAGTCAGACATATATCGTTTACCTTGTTCAGGGGAAAAGGTCAGCACCCCGAACTTCAAAGTACACAGACAGAATTATCAAGACAGAAACAGATCTAGTAGACAGATTTCAAACTGTCCAACCATTACATCCATACCCAGTCAACATCTGGGTTTCAACATCTGGGTTTTTTCAAAGCTGGGGGACTCAGGACAATGGCTTCCCAGAATCCATATCAAATCACAGAACACTTCTCAAAGTGAGCCCCAAAACAAAGCTACACATCAGGGCTTATATAGCCTTCTCCTGGCTCAGAGAATGTAACAACCTTCTGGACCCACTGGCCAATCAAGAAGTATCTACTGAAAAACAAGCCTCCCACCCCAGGCTCCAGGGGCACTTTTGCCTAAGGGCAGGGAAGATCTTTAAATTTGCATTTCCATTACAGTAGATATTCATCCATTTCACTAATATTGCCAAATTTATGTGCATACAATTGGGGAAAATAATTCCTAGTTATTGTTTTAATTTTCTCTTCATTGGAGGTAAATTCACTCTTTTCATTTTGGATACCTGTAATTTGATTTTCTTCTTTTTTTTTTTATCATACTGACTAAAGGTCTATCAATATCATTGTTTTTTTTCCATAACACCAGCTCTTAGTTTTATTTATTAATTCAATAGTTTTCTTAAACTCAATTTTATTAATCTCTCCTTTGGTTTTCATTACTTCAGATTTGGTATTTAATTGGGGACTTTCACTTTGTTCTTTTTCTAGTTTTTTCAGTTGCATGCCCAATTTATTGACCTCCATTTTCTCTATTTTATTTATGTATGCATTCAGGAATATAAAACTTTCCCTAAGAACTGCTTTTGCTACCCACAACTTTTGGTATGTTGTCTCATTATTGTCATTCTCTTGAATGAAGTTACTGATTGTTTCTATAATTTCTTGTTTTACCCACTTATTCTTTAGGATAAAATTATTTGGTTTCCAATTAGATTTTAGTCTATCCTTCCATGGCACTTGATTATATATGATTTTTATTGCATCATAATCTGAGAAGGATGCATTTAATATTTCTGCCTTTCTGCACTGAATTGTGAGGTTTTTATGCCCTAGTACATAGTCGATTTTTGTGTATGTGCCATGTACCACTGAGAAGAAGGCATATTCTTTTTTATCCCCGTTCAATTTTATCCAGAGGTCTACCATATATATGTTCTCTAAGATTCTATTTACCTCCTTAACTTCTTCCTTATTTATTTTGAGGTTAGATTTATCAAGTTCAGAGAAGGGGAGATTTAAGTCCCCCACTAGTATAGTTTTGCTATCTATTTCTTCCTCTAACTCCCTTAACTTCTACTTTAGGAATCTGGGTGCTGTACCGCTTGATGCATAGATGTTTAGTAATGATATTGCTTCATTTTTGATGGTGCCATTTAGCAGGATATAGTTTCCTTCCTTATCTCCTTTAATTAGATCTATTTTTGCTTTTGCTTTGTCTGAGATAAGGATTGCAACCCCTGGTTTTTTTTTCTAATTTAGCTGATGAAAGATGTATTTTACTCCAGCTTTTCACCTTTACCCTGTGAGTATTCCACTGTTTCAAATGTGTTTCTTGTAAACAGAATATTGTAGGACTATAATTTTTAATCCATTCTGCTATCTCCCTCCATTTTATGGGAGAGTTTATCCCATTCACATGCACAGTTATGATTACTATCTGTATCTTTCCCCCCATCCTATCCCTCCCCTGTTTATGCTTTTATTTTTCTCTTTCTCCCTTTCCCGCCTTAAGAATTTTCATTTTGACTGATGCCTCCCTCAGTATCCCCTCCTTATCAGGCCCCCCTCCCTTTTCCTAACCTCCCCCCATACTACTTCTTCCCTCCTTTCTAACCACCCCTCCCTTTTCTTAGCCCTTGCCTGCTCCTACTACCTGTAGGATTCGATAGATTTTTGTACTTAATGTGGTATGTTATTTCTTCCTTGAACCAAGATTGACAAGAACAGATCTCATGCAATGTTCCTCTCCCTCCCCTCTTTCCCTTTATTATGATAGGTTTATGTCTCTTCCTGATAGAGTTCTATACTTAACTGATTATGTTATTCCCTCCTGACACAAGAACCACTGAAGGTGAAGCTCATATAATGTTCATCTCCCTCCCTTCTTTCCCTCTGTTATAATGTTTTATGCCTCTTTGTGTGGCACAATTTACCTTTTTATGCTTTATTCTTTCCTCTTCTTCCATTGCAGTCCCTTTGCAGCCCTTAATAAGGCTTTTTATTGTCATTTTGTGTAATTTATACCCTCCCTCTCTTTATACATATATGTGTGTGTGTATACATATACATATATATACACATTTTAGATGTTGCCATAAGTATAGAATTCTCAATATTAACAGGTATCTGCTTTCCACATAGGGATGTAAACTGTTTGCTCTTATTAAATAGCAAGTTGTGTGTCTTTTTGTTTTCCCTATTTATCTTTCTATGTCTCTCTTGAGTCTTGTAACTGTAGGTTGAATTTTCCATTGAGCTCTGGCTTTTTCATCATAAAGGTCTGGAAGTCCATCATATCATTTAATGACCATCTCCTGGCCTGGAAGGTTGTGGTCAGTTTCACTGGATAGCTGATCCTTGGTTGTAACCTGAGATTTTTTGCCTTGAGAAATATCACATTCCAGTCTCTCAGATCTTTCAGTGTAGAAGCTGCCAGATCCTGTGCCATCTTCACTGTAGTTCTGCAATATTTGAATTATTTCTTTCTGGCTGTTTTTCCCCCTTTTTTTCCCTTTTAGTATTTTCCCCTTTACCTGATAGTTTTGGAATTTGGCTACAACATTTTTCAGACTTTTCAATTTGGGATCTCTTTCAAGAGTGTCTGGTGGATTCTCTTGATTTCTATTTTAGCTTCTGGTTCTAGGATCTCAGCGCAGATTTCCTTGATGAGCTCTTGGGAGATGCTGTCCAGTCTCATATTTTCATCATGATTTTCTAATAGACCAATAATTCTCAGATTATCTCTCCTGGATCTGTTTTCCAGGTCAGTTATTTTTCCTTTGAGATATTTTACCTGTTTTTCTAATTTTTCATTCTTGATGTTTTGTTTGACTGTTTTTTGGTGCCTCATAGGGTCATTAGCTTCAATTTGGTTGATTCTAATTTTTAACGAATTATTTTCCTCAGTTTTTGAAACTCCTTGTCCATGTGTTCAGATTTCATTTTTAGTTCACATATTTTTCTTTTTAAGGAGCTGTTTTCTTCATTGTAATGTTTTTCTAATTTTGCAGTTTTGATTTTAAAAGAATTATTTATTTTATCTTCTACCTCCCTAATTTGGTTGTCAAAGTTCTTTTTGAGGGCTTCTAAGAATGCTTTCTGTGCTTGAAACCAGTTCATATTCCCTGATATTGTGGAGTCAATACTGTCTCCTTCTGAATTTGCTTTCTCCTGCTCACAATAATAGGATTCTAGAGTCTTTGTCTTTGCAGTCAGTTTTTCACACATTTTGAGGCAGGGCCTTAGCCACGCCCCTCCTCTAGAGTTCTCAAACCTTTATTGTTTAAAATTTTGCTCTGGGGCAATAATTACTGTGTTTTCAGGGTCAGAGGGGGTGAGATTGGAGCAGCCAGGATTCACTCTGCCATCCTGGTCCCTGGAAGTTCAGAAAGGTGCTTTTTAAATTTCCAGGCTGTGGGTTGGTAGTCCCAGGAATAGCTGCTGCCACTGCTGCAAGCTCTGCATTTGTCTCTTACCCAGCTCCATCAGATCCCAGCCCTGTGGTGATAGGCCTAGGAATGGCACTTGCAGTTGGTGGATCAACTTGCTGCCACATTGACCAGGCAATGTCTGGGCCTCTGTGCACTGCATCATCCAGGCTTTGCTGTGCACTGCCCCCATGTCATTGTCCAGGCCTTGCCCCCCACTCATTCATTAGGATTAGATTATTTAGTTTGCAAATACTTTTTAGTCTATCTTTCCATGGCCCTTTATCACATATAATTTTTATTGCATCATGATCTGAAAAGGATGCATTTAATATTCCTGCCTTTCTGCACTGGATTATGATGTTTTTATGCCCCAGTACATGGTCAGTTTTTGTATATGTGCCATGTACCACTGAGAAAAAAGACATATTCCTTTCTATCCATTCAATTTTCTCCAGAAGTCTACTATATCTACCTTTTCTAAAATTCTATTCACGTCCTTAACTTCTTTCTTGTTTATTTTGAGATTAGATTTATCCAGTTTGGAGAGGAGGAGGCTGAGGTTCCCCACTAATATACTTTGCTGTCTATTTCATCTTGTAACTCCCTTAACTTCTCCTCTAAGAATATGGATGCTGTACCACTTGGTGCATATATGTTTAGTAAAGCTATTACTTCATTTTCTATGGTGCCTTTTATCAGGATATAGTTTCCTTCCTTATCTCTTTTGATTTGATCTATTTTTGCTTTTGCATTGCCTGAGATTAGCATTATTATTCCTGATTTTTTCTTTACTTCAGCAGAAGCATAATATATTCTATTCTAGTCTTTTACCATTCCCCTTTGTGTATCCCTGTTTCAAACATGTTTCTTGTAAATAGGATATTGTAGGTTATGGTTTTTAATCCATTCTGTTCTTCACTTCCATTTTATGGGAGAGTTCATCCCTTTCACATTCACAGTTATGATTCCTATCTGTATCTTTCTCTCCATCCTATCCCCTCCTCCCATTTATGCTTTTATTTCTCCCTTCTCCTTTTCCCTCCTCACTAGAGATTTGCTTTGGACCACTGCCTCTCCCAATCTTCCCTCCCTTCTCTCAACCCCCCCTCTTTTTTCTTTCCCTTTTAACTTACTACTTCTTCCCTCCCCTCTACCCACTCCCTCCCTTTTTTCCCCTTTCCCCTCCTGCTGCATATAGGGCAAGTTTTATTTCTATACTTAAGTGAGTATGTTATTCCCTCCTTGAGCCAAATTTAATGAGAGTAAAGTTCAAACAATGCTGATCTACCTCCCTTCTTTCCCTCTACTATTATATGTTTTTGTGCCTCTTCATGCAATGTAATTTACCATTTTTACCTCCTTTCCTCTTCTCCTATTACAATTCTTTTGCACACCTTAATTAGGTTTTTTATCACCACATCAGTTAATTTATACCCACACCTCTGTCTATGTATATCCCTTTTAAATGTCATGATAAAGATACAATTCTCAAGATTTACAAATATCATCTTCCCATGTATGGATGTAAACAGTTTGCCCATTTTGCATAATATGTTTTTATTTTCTTTTTTTTCCTGTTTACTTTTTTATGCCTCTCTTGAGTCTTGTATTTGAAGATCAAATTTGCATTGAGCTCTGGCCTTGTCATCAAGAAGGTTTGGAAGTCCATTAGTTCATTGAATATCCCTCTCCTTGCCTGAAAAAAATTATGCTCAACTTTTCTGGGTAGTTGATCATTGGTTGTAGTCCAAGCACCTTTGCCTCATGGAATATCAGATTCCAATCCCTATGATATTTTAATGTAGAAGCTGCAATGTCCTGTGTGGTCCTGACTATAGTTCCATGACATTTGAAATGTTTCTTTCTGGTTGCTTGCAGTATTTTCTTCTTGATCTGATAATTTTGGAATTTGGCTACAATTCCTTGGCATTTTCAATTGGGGATCTTTTTCAGGAGGTGTTTGGTGGATTCTTTTGATGACTATTTTTTTTGCCTTTTGCAGGGCAATTGGGGTTAAGTGACTTATCCAAGGTAACACAGCTATTTTTTGTGTTAAGTGTCTGAGACCGTATCTGAACCCAGGTCCTCCTGACTCCAAGGCTGGTGCTCTATTCACTGTGCCACATAGCCACCCCATTTGATGACTATTTTACCATCTGATTCTAGGACCTTGGGCCAGTTTTCCTTGATGATTTCTTGAAAGATATTGTCCCTGACCTTTTTTTCATCGTGACTTTTCAGTAGACCAATAAGTCTTAAATTATCTCTCTGGAAATGTTTGCCAGGTTAGTTGTTTTTCCAGTGAGATATTTTGCATTTTCTTCTACTTTTTCGTTCTTTTGATTTTGTTTTACTGATTCTTGATGCCTCCCGGAGTCATTAACTTCTACTCACCTAGTTCTAATTTTTAACAAATATTTTTCTTCAGTTAGCTTTCATACATCCTTTTCCATTTGGCCAATTTTATTTTTTTTATTCATTCATTCATTCATTTGTTTATTTATTTATTTATTTATTTGCTTTTTTGAGGGCAACTGGGGTTGTGACTTGCCCAAAATCATATGGCTAGTGTGTCAAATGTCTGAGGCCGGATTTGAACTCAGGTCCTCCTGACTCCAGGGATGGTGCTCTATTCACTGCACCACCTAGCCTCCCCCAATTTTACTTTTTAAAGAGTTGTTTTCTTCAGTGATTTTTTTTTCAATTTTGTCAATTGTGTTTTTAAAAGAATTGATCCATTTTTCTTCCATCTCTAATCTGACTTTTAAAATCCTTCTTGAGCTCTTCCGAGAACACTTTTTGGGTTTGAGACCAGTTTATATTCCCTTTTGAGGTTTCAGATTTTGGCATAGTGTCAATGTTGTACTCTTCTGAATTTGTATATTGATCTTTCCTGTCCCCATAATAAGAATCTATGGTCTTTGCTTTTTTAAGTTGCTTTTTGCTCATTGTGATTTCCTTTTCCTTGTGTTTTTTTTTTTAAGTAGATCTCTGCTTCTGGGGCACAGAGGGCTCTGTCCCACATTGTTTTTGCTGTGGGCTATGGGCCTGGTTATTGACTTTGTGTGATATGGACTCAGTTTCTGGCAACTGGAAGCTATATAATGCTGTAAGTTAACTGTGCTGAGCTGGAGATCTCTGGTGTGTGCTGAGACTAGGTGAGGTCTTTTGTTGTTTCCCCGGGGTTACACTGAAGCTCTTGTTGTGAGATGTCAGGGAAGGGTGGTCTGGCTGTTGGAGGTCTCCTTCTCCCCCAAGGCCTGCACTAGAGCACAGGTAGGCTTAATCACTTCATCCGAACTGGTGTCTGCCAATTCCCCTGGCTGTGCAAAGGCAGCAGGGGTCCTGGTGTTGGCACTTGTCAGTTCCACCATTCTGGGATTCAGGATCTCCTGCTTATCTGCTGAGGGGGGACTTATTGCTGGCTTGTGGGGATTCCTCCCATCCCATAGTGATCCCTTTCAGCCACAGCAAAAGAGATGTTTCCCATTAATCCCCTAAGCCTCCTGAGCTAAAAGACTGCCATATCCTGTCTTTCTGTTGGCTCCACTATTCCAGGATTTTTCCTGTAGAAATATTCTCTCAGTTTTTCAAGGTCAACAAGAGAGAGTGAGAGCAACTTACTGTTTACTCCACCATCTTGGTTACCAGAAGTTTAAATCTCTCATTTTATTTCTTGTGCCAACTTGTGATATATTGAAACTGTGATAGGAAAGTTATAATGTGGAGGGGATAACTGTAAATTAAAAGAATTGGTATAGAATCTATGTGCCTTTTATTATCATCCTTTTATTAAGGGGATTTGTTCTGTGAAGTTTAGAATCAGTCTAAGGGCTACACTTGAGGAGCTAAAGGGCCACATATAACCTCAAGGATGCAGATTACCCACTCCTGGCATAGACAAAGGGGGAACATAATTATCACTTTTTACCAATGACATGATAGCCTTCTTAGCATAGTGAAAATTAACTGAGTTAGAGTCAGGAAGACCTTGAATTGGAATCTAGTTAGACTGAAATCCATCCAAAATTGTGTGACCCCTGGTGAGTCACAGAAGAAGACCAAAGATGATAAAATGAACTATTCTGATTGCATGAAATTGAAAGGTTTTTGCTTCCCACCTCTTGACAGAAAGGTGACTAACTAGAGGTATAGAATAAAACAGACATTTTCAAACACAGCTAATTTATATATTTGGTTTTTTGTGGTTGTACTTATTTGCTGTAAAAGAACTTATTATTTTTTCTTTTAGTGTGGGGAACTAGGGAGAATTTTCAGATAGTGATAATAATGTGGGAAAAAAAGAGCATCAATGATTCATTAAAACCCAACAAAAGAGAACAGAAAGAAATTCATAAGGGGATACACTGCAGGTCAATATTGGAACAATTATGTTAAACTTTAAACATGCCAAAAGTGGAGACTTGTATATGTGTATGTGTGTGAGGGGAACTGTACATAAGAAAAATTCATACTTTAATATACAGTCCCTTTCATTTTGATTTCTACATTGAAATGTTTGTTAAGATCCATTAATTTCACGATAAAAAAGAAATTAAATACATACTTACACAAGACATTCTGGAGACAATTCTGTAATGGAAATGAGTGCAAGGAAGTGCAGAACTGGGCCAGACCAGTGAAGAAGATCTTTTAGGTCAAGGAGGTCTTTTGGCACCTCTTATCTCATAGATTGCCAACTACTCTCCTTATGTTCAAGGTCAGCCCAAAGGAGTCATGATTCCTGGCATACAAAGGTGAAAAAAATGTAGTTTTATTACTGATATTAACAATCCTCTCTCATAGTCAGGATTTAAAAAATGTTACTTTATTAAGATTGCAGATTTGTTTTTCTTTTGCTTTTTGGTGTTGGCAGGAATTTATGATAGCTGTAACAGCACTGAAAATTTGCAGGCTTATACAGAAAAGGTGGCTTACTGTCATAAGCTACTTTGTTCTGGAGAGGGATGGGGTGCCTACATATTCACATATGTAGAGATTACTTCATAGTTATGTCCTGAGCTAAATATGAATTTAAATTTCCTCACATAGCTTCCATTTACATTTTTCCTTAACCTAAAAGTTCAAGTCATGAAATTTTTCTCCTAGGAATCAGATGTTATAATTCTATGCAATATAATTTTTATCATTATAACACTGCCAGGTGGCAGAAGGAGAAAAACTATATACATTGTGACTAATAAGTGGGTGAAGAAGCCCAAAATTGGACTCAGGACAGGAAGGCAAGAAGTGGATCTTGTTATCCTAAAAATTATGTGGGATTACTGCTTTAAGATTTGCCCACATATGTAATGTGTATTTTGTGGTTTGTTTTCATGATTATGTTTTTACCAAGCTAAAATTGTTAGCATAGGATGAAATTCTTAGTAGTATCAACTTGAGCTGTTTTTTTTTTTCAAGTTGACATATTAAAGAGTCTAAGAAAAGAGTTCCATTTTTTTTCCTTTCTAGGGAGTTTGTTTGATAATCAAGTTAGCCTGAGGGGAGATAGGAAAATCACAGTGAGAGTGTGATTAATTTTACACAAGCAATCCATGTACTGCTCTCCTGAGATAATTCTTATTAGTGGAACTTTTCTTCATGGGTACATAAAATGCAAAAATCTATTGAGCTAGATGCCTACCAAGAATAATACTTCAAAATTAAGGGTTCTCAAATATCTATTTGCTCACATATGCATGTAAGTAAATGTGCTAAAATAACAACAATATTTATAATAACCCTTTGCAATTCTAGACTGCCTTTCATCTGTTGATCTAAGAATATTTTATAAACATTCATTAATTCCAACACACTCCTCTGAGGAAGGTAAAAGTTGTTATTATCCACTTTACAGATGAAGCAACTGAGTCAAATGAATAATTTGCCCCAGGCTAGTCAACAGTTGTGGGAGGGCTGAGATGAAAAGTTTGGAGTTCCTAGAGATATATAGTAGAACAGTCAAAACAATCATGTAACATATACATCTCATGGGCTAGTAGAAGGGAATCTTTTGTCCTCAGAAAGAATTATCTCCTATTTTGAAAAACTTAAGAGCTTACTTTCTTTTCACTTTGGGATTTAGCTAAGTCAAAGAATCTCTTTGCCTTATTAGTACCTCTTGGTTTATACTGCACTTCACTCTCACAGTCACTGATGCTCAGAGAAAAAGTCTGACCCATGTAAACATTTCTGGGTCTAGAAAATGAATGGATTTCTGTTTGCACAACTACAGAGTTTGTAAACCTTAAAACTCTGTATATAGCAGTTTTATTGTTCTCATTATGATTGCTATGTACACCAGGACATACAGGTATAAGAAAATTCTCATTTTTTGCTTGTTTACTATTATGCTTTGTCATATTTTCAGTGCATGTAATTTAACCTGACACCTTCCCTGGAACAAAACAAGAGAATAAACATAAAATATTTCCTGACACCAATATATTTCCAACTGTGCTGGCAGCATAGTGCCAAAGAGCTTAGAGAAGAGTATTAAATGAATTTAATTCCACTCTAACACTAATCCTGTTTAGTGTTATGAAACTCTTAGGAGCTGCATTCAGTCCTGATACTGTCATAATTATGATTTCATAAAATACAGACTATCTCCCTTGTCCTAGGCTTTAGGATCTGTTATAGAGACCCAAGCCACAGTAGGACTGAACAAACTAGGAGAATGTGGAGCTGTTCACCCAAAATAAAATGAAGTTCATTACAGAGAACTGCTTCATATGCCAGTCCTATTACTGATCCAGGTCAAGTGACAAGATGACTTCACTCTAAGTCAGAAAGTTGGATGAGAAAAAAAAATTATATCTTTATTTTCACTGGCTGCTAATTGAAATTTAGTTTTTCCTTCAATTAATTTGAATTTAATAATTTCCTTCAATTAATTTAAAATTAATTTTAAAATATTTTTCTTAAAAGGAGTCCATGGGTTTTATAAGAATGCCAAAGGGATACCTGACACACACAAAAAATTAAGAGACCCTGCTCTAAAGGCCCTCCTTCTGGCTGGAGTGCTCTGAAGAAGAAGATTATAAACCAGGGTGTACTGGAAAGCCCTAAAATCAGATTAAGGCAATCAATATAAAACAGATATTATCTTTTGCCCTTAAAGTTCTAGCTAAGAACCTAATTTTCTTTTAGAATGGTTCATTACATGAATGAGATAAGTAAAATCAAATTTTAATCTTATTAAAATTATCTTGAAACAATATTTCTCTTGGAGAAATGTAAACTGGTTTATAAAAGTCAGCAGGTGATTATACAGGAATCTAAACCCACTTGCTTTGCTTGTTTTGTTTGAATTCTTTTATAATTGCCTTAGTTGAGATTCCCTTCCAATCCCCTGAACTTTCACCTCTCCCCATACCTTCTCCCTTCCTCTAGCTCCCACAACTCAAATAGAGTGTTGTTGTAATTTGTTGTTGTTGTTTGTCCTTGGCTCTTTAAAAGGGCCCTGATGTCAGGAAAGTAATGCCATGTCTTGCAAGTGAATTGTATTTAAGTGAATGAGTGCAAAGTCATCAGCCTCATTTTCTCTTCTGGAACCATTTAAGTCCTTTGGCATGATATAGATTAGGACAACTGCAGATGATCCTGGATGCAGTGGGAGATGACCTTTTTAAGCCTTAGTTTAATCTTTCCCAGGTCTCAGTTTGACTGGGGCAAGATCCGTTCAGTGATTGAGGCTAGGTAAGAAATGAGCCAAGGAATATCTCCTTTTACCCAACTGAAAAATCAATCTGGGAGGGGAAGACCCTCAGATTTTCTGGCCAAAACAGAAACAATTACTATTTATGTTCACTCTAAGCTAATCAGAGTACAAAGAATCTCCACTAAGTGGAGATTGGCCTGAAACCTATTATTGGACAATCAATGAGAACCAAAGGGAACTGGGTTTAAGACATGGTCTTTAAGAACGAGATTTAGCCTGAAAACCCCAAATCTTGATAGGTTTCAGCCATCAAAATTTTCATTCTTTTGGGCAGAGCACCTATATATATGATTCTGGAAGGGCAAGACAGGGGAGGGGAGGAGAAGGAGAGGGGAAGGGAGAGGAGGGGAAGGGATGGCAAGGGAGAGGAAGGGGGGAAAGGGGAAGAGGGAAGGGAGGAGAGGGGAAGAAAGGGGAGGGGAGGAGAAGGGCAGCTCAGACTGTTCACAGGCTGTTGTTTGTCCTTCATTCTTAAAGAGGACTAGAGACATCAGGAGGATGATGTCTTGACTTGCAAGTGAACTGGATTTAAGTGAGGGAGGGCTTTGAAAAGTCACCAGTCTCACTTTCTCCTTGGGATCCACCTGGGTCCAGTGACAAGATATAGATCAGGATAACAGGAGATGACCTTCATCTATTTATAAGAGATTACTGATTGTAGACTGTCCAAATATCTTATTTTTTTCATCTATCACAGGAACTGATACACTGATTTACGTGGTAGGCATTGAAAAATCATGACTGATTTATTGCCATATCATGTACATACGTGGCATATTAAAAATTATAATACATAATGATTTGAGGTTTACAGAAAAATCACCTACATCATCTCATTAGATCCTCACAACAAAATTAGTCACATTATCTCCATAGATGAGATAGAGATAGATGAGATAAGAAATGAGATCCACATGAGAAATATGAGACCCAGAAAAGTTAAGTGATATACCCAGAACACACAGCTAGTAAATCTCTGAAGAGGGGATTAGAATAATTTGTGTACAACAGAAGACAAATTCACAGATTCACCAAGTCCCCAAACGTAATAGTATGTAGTCTGCATACATATCAAATGTATAACTGTATACACATATAAAATATAATATACACTTATATACATATACATATATGCATTGTTTGCATGTATATGTTGTTGTTCAGCTGTGTCTGACTTGGGGTTTTCTTGGCAAAGATACTGGAGTGGTTTGCTATTTCCTTCTCCAACTCATTTTACAAATGAGTAAATTAGACAAATATGGTTAAATTGACTTGCCCATGGTCACAAAGCTAGGAATCATCTGAGGTCAGATTTGGACTCAAGTAGGTGAATCTTTTGACTTCAGTCTTGGCACTCTATGTGCTGTGCCACCTAGCTCACTCTCTGCATATATATATATATATATATATACACATATATATGTATGTATATGTATATATGTATGTACATGTGTGCACATATATATGCTATAGATGAATGTGCATATATATGGCAGAAAACTGGGTCCTCTCTGCTGGCATACAGATATGCCAGGTAGGCAGGTCATTTAAGAGTATTTAGTTTGGTGGAGCTTTCACACTTGAAATTCTCTATGATGATGGTATCACAGATGCAGACACACCAGAATAGCAACAGCAAAAGAGAAAGAATAAAAGTACAAGTGAGGGGAGAAGAATAGGTATTTAGGGAATATTCTTTGGTTGTGAGATGGCTATACTAAGAACATTACTCTCCAAGTGTTCAGGGCCTCTGCATTGCTTTAGAATGCTTGAGACCCACCAAAATCATATCAGATACTTTCTAAAATGAAAACTTTTGGAAAAATAATGAAAATCTAAAATCCAGGGAGTGAACTAAAGCTATAAAATTTATCAGAGTTGGAAATTCTTCGACATACTACCAATTCTGACTTTTTCCTGGCTTTTCAAGTCATAGATTTATGCTTCTGTTAGAGAAGAGTTGCCAATTAGGGGGAAGAAAAAGTTAATGTTCTTTTCATATGATTATATAAACACTTTTGAAAAGTGTTAAGTGGAGGGCAGTACTAGTAATGGGGTTTGAATGTCACTGAAAAGGATAGTATAGTCATACACCTGCTTTAAATACAAAGTCATATACATAAAACCCAGAGAACAAAGTTGCATGTAGCCTAGGTAGAACTTACACATCAATACTTAACAAAATAATCATTAAAGAACAGAAATGTTCCTTTTAATCCTCTCCCATAGGACATGTGAATGTTAGCATATTTGAACTGCTTCACATTCCTTCTTGCCTACTTTTGAGAACACACTACATTTTAAAACTTGTTAGGTTCTTTCATGTTTTATTTGACCCTATGTAATTGCATTCCTGAAGGAATAACAGGCTCCCCCAGTGATTTATACCCTGTATTAAATGTCAGTTTTGAAGAGACACAGTTAACAGTTGAGTTTAACCTTCTGCCTTTCCTCTCAAAGTTCAAAACTGAAGTAGGGCCATAAAGTTCTAAAGATTTTTAGGGAGTGGAGTTTGAGGATGGGGGAAGAGACAAAAAATGAACTGAAGGAAGAGTAACAATTGCAGAAAATTTCTTAGTGTTCATCCAGTAAAGAGCTATCAGCAGTTGAAACTATAAAGACATAGCTTTCTTATTGTAATTTGTAATGTTCAGTTCTAGCCCAGCACAATTATGTAGGCTATAAATCAGCACCACATTCTGGAGTTGCTGGGATTCTGTTTCATGTTACCACCTACTGCTCTAGCTGTGTGGACTCCTACAATAGCCCATAAAAAGTGTTTTCTCCTCTGCACAAATTGATGAGCTGTGGGTTTGGTATCCACTATAGTGAGGTTAAGAAAAAGAAACCTCAATTTTTATAATTTACTTGGTTTCTTTTGTTTTCAGGCACTTAGCTTCTGTGATGTTATTTGAGTTGAAAATATTTCATTTCTCTTTGTAGATTTACTTACAACATATTTAACAACTGTTTAATCACCTGTTCTGAGCTAATTATGGGGAAAACAGTTAAATAAATCTTGATGTAATGGCATAATACCTTATGGGTACCTCTCTGTGTATATATAAGTCTGCATCTATATTTAAATTTCAAAGTAAAAGTGGTCATATTATGACTCAGTATGTCGCTGAAGTAGTCATTATTTCCTGCAGAGGATCTTTTTAAAAACACAGAACAAGAAAAGTGATCATCTTTAAAGAACTTTCTCCCTGTGCCATGAAAAACTTCCTTTTCTCACTCTCTATTTCTCATCCATTTCAACAGTTTTCCAAACATTCTCCCAAACATGATTATCTAATAATTCAATAAGCATTTATTAGTCATTCACTAAGTGAAGACACTGTTATCAGACACTGTGCTAAATAATATTGATAGATGTTATTGTTTGTCCTTTCTTCTGAAAGACAAGCAATGACACCAGGAGGGTGATGTGTTGACTTACAAGTGAGTTGGATTTAAGAGAGGCAGCACCGTGCAAAGTCATCAGCCCCACTCTGTCCTCCAGGATCATCTGAGTCCAGTGGCAAGACATAGGTCAGGATGACTGGCGATGACCCCAAGATGCACTGGCCTTTTAAACTGTCTTCCTTCCCAGTTCTCAGTTTGCCTGAGGCAACACCCATTCAGTAACTGAAGTCTAGGTAAGAATTAAGGCAAAAGATGAACTTCTTTGACTTCACAAAAGAAGGCCCTCAAGGTTTCTGGCCAGAATGAAAGCAATTGCTATTTACACTCCCTCTGAGTCATCAAAACCCAAACAGTGAGCAGGTGAAGCTTGGATTGGGACCAGTTATTGGCCAATCAGTAAAAAACAGAGTAATTTGGCTTTAAAGGTATAGTCAGTAGCTCCATTTGAATCTCAGGGGGCTTTATCAAACCTGGTTTACCAGAGCTATTTTTCAAGAAATCATAAAAGAAAATTATATGAGATAAAAAGAGTTAATTCTTCCAGCTTTTTTAAACAAACAATGATAGAATAAATAAATAGGGAAGAAAAAAAAACCTAGCCAACAAACCGGAAGATGCAGAACCAAAGCATCAACAAAATGATACAGTCCCTGCTCTCAGGGAACTTGAATTCTACTAATTAGAAAAGGCTGCAATGCTGTGAGTAATTACAGAATCAAAACAAGAAATAGATTCCTTATATATAATGATGCTCATTTAAGAAAGAACTGTGGCATGAAGGCCTAAAGCTATAATCCCCAAATCCCAACTCTGAACCAAAATCTTCTTTTTCCTTAGGGGAATCATTGATGTTAAGCCTAGACATGCCTCAGTTTCCCTGGAAAATAATATTCATTCATTTTATTGGCCTATTATGAAAATTAATTGGTTAAATAATAATCTTTAGATAATGATTTGCTTATATCATCATCCTTGTTTTGTTGATTCAGAAATACCTGAAAGAGGTTAAAAAATTTGCCCAAAGTCACACAGCTAAATTCTAAAGCCTAAATTCAAACATAGTTCTTCTGGCTCTAAGCCTGGTATTTTTTCTATTTTCATACTTATAAATGCTAAACAACACATATGTTCAGTTGACAGGAATGGGCATTTATCACCCTAATATTTCATGCAAGTAGATTCTTATATTTAATTTCTGATGTCTACACAGAGGATGTTTTCCTCCTCCATAGACATGATGGATGGAAAACTACAGAAGATGTGGAAACATATGACTGTTAAACAGATTTTACACCCTATTATTATTTTTGTCTTGTCAGCTTATTATTTTATTGTTATAACTGAGATAAATCTGGAGTTAATTTACTATAACAATAGAGATACTATTGGTTAGATATATTATAATATTGTTCATTGGGATGGAAACTCCTGGTGATTGGACAACAATCTTGAATAATGATTAGAGATATAAATAAAACAAACTTTTATGAAGTATTTTCTACATACAGAGTGCCATACTTCCATTAGAGATACAAGGTTAAATTAGAATGTGGACTTTGCCTCTAAAAAGCCCGAACTAGAAATTCTTGTGCTCAGTACAATTTAAGTAAGATATAAATTAGAATGACTGGAGATGGTCCTGGAAGCAGTGGGAGACTTTTTAAGCTGTCTTTAACAGGTTTCAGTTTGACTAGAGGAAATGCCCATTCAGTTATTAAAGCCAGGTAAGAAATGAGGCAGAAAATGATCTCTCTTACCTAGTTAAAAAAATCAATCTGGGAGGGGAAGACCCTCAGAGTTTCTGGCCAAAACAGAAAAAATTGCTATTTACATTCACTCTGAACCAATCAATGTCCAAAGAATGACCAAGCAGGGATTGGCCTGGGACCTATTGTTGGCCAATTATTGAGAGTCAGAATGATTTGGATTTAAGGCAAGGTCCTTAAGGGAAAAATATCTAGCCAGTTAAACCCCAAGATACCTTGTGAAGATTAAGGGATCAAAATTTATATTCCTTTGGACAAAGCACCTGTACCAAATGAAAGCATACCCTTGTATGACACACTATGTGGACAGAGGGAAGGGAAGGAAAAGGAGGGAGAGAAGAAGAAGGAGGAGAAGGAGGAGGAGGAGGAGGAGGACCATGACATCAGGGAGATGATAGCATGACATGCTGCAGAGGAGAAAATGGGGCTGGTGACTTTGCACAGCCCTGCCTCACTTAAATCCAATTAACTTGAATATAATGGCATCACCTCCCTGACAAGAGAGAACAAAGGACAAACAACAACAAATTAGGTTGAGATGGGAGTGGCAGGTAATGGAGAAGGTAAGTATGGAAAGAAGACAATACAGATAAATTCAGATACAGTCATAGCAGGAGAGGCAGTAATCCATTTCCCAAAGAGTCTGTCCCTCTCTTATTACCTTGAGGGTTGGGGGAAGTTTGGTTTTAGGGAGAGAAATAGTGATGGAATCCTAGAGATGGTAGCTGGTAATAGTGTTCCTTGTGATAGTGGACTTGCAGAAGACTGTGGATTGAGGTGTGGGAATGGTAGTACCCATTAGAAAGGATGAGTCAACAATATACAGAAGCAAATGAGCACAATAGCTTACTTTTTAATAAATGTAAGGATCTCAGTTATTAGGGAAAGCACTATTCGACAATTTTTTTTGCAAAAACTGAAAAATAGTCTGGCAGAAATTAGGTATAGACTAACCATTTCACAGTGTATACCAAGATAGGCTCCAAATGGATATGCGCATTTTTCATAAACTATGAGCAAGGAAAATATTAACTGTGAGAAATATGATTAGAGAAATCATAGGTTCATGACCAAACAAGAGATTAAGAGGTTCACAGGAGGTAAAATGGACAGTTTTAATTACACAACATTAGTGTTTTTGCACAAATCAAAGCAGTGTACCTAAAATTATAAGAGAAACGGAAAATGGAAGAGAAGGAATCTTTGCACCTAGTTTCTCTGATAAAGGTCTCTTAAGAGATATAGGGAACTGATTCAAATTTGCATGAATAAAGGCCATTCCACAATTGCAAAATGATCAAATGATATAGCCATTTCCTTCTTCTCTTTTAAATTAAATTTTATGTTTTAGTTTTACATCTTTCATTTCCACAAGATTTTTAGTTACAAATTTTCTCCCCATCTTTCCCCTACCTACTACCCCAAAAGAGCAATCTTACTGTATACCCCCTGCCCCAATCAGCTCTCTCCTATATCCTTTCCCATCCCTCCTCTGATTTTCCAGTAGGGCAAGATGGCTCTCCATACCCCAGTGCCTCTATATCTTATTTCCGAGTTGAATGCAAAATAATAATGATAATAATATTTTTTAAACATTTGATTTTGAAACTTTAAGTTCCATATTCTTTCCCTCCCTCCCTTGTCACCCACCCTTACTGGGAAAATAAGCAATTCAGTATAGTACTGTGTACATGTGTAATTATGCAAAACATTTCCACAGTGGATATATTGTGAAAGACTGACTATATTTCCCTTCATCTTATTCCCCCTTCTTGGGGCCTGTAGCTCCTCTTTGGGTTTCAGGTAGCGGTGTAAATAAATACCTGAATTTTCTATATGGCATATATAAACATATAAGATGTAAGTGACATAACCGTTTTTAAACAAGTTCTTTATCTTTTAGTTCCAATAAAATTCATATAAAAATTTGCTTATGTAACACTATTTCTGGCTTAGAATGATTCCTCAATTTTTTAAATGAGAGAATTTTTACTACTATTTTGGAAGATTTTTTATTTACTACTATGGAAGACCATAACAACACAACGACATTGTGACATTGATTGTATTTCAAAATCATCACTTGCAAAAATTATTGATAGAAAATTGGGCTAATCAAGTGTAGAGATTTTTCTCCACTCCTCATAGATGCAGAGCCTAATTGTGTATTTAGGGGTTTTGAATGGAGAGGTTCATCTGCTTGCTTAAAGGTGTGAGCTTCAATGCCCAGGGTTGTTGCTAGTGGGGTCCTTGATAAATTTATAATGCTTTCTCCCTTTTACCAGACTGGGGAGGGTAACTTAAATTCCTTATTAGTCTTCTGCACTCTCTTTTAGCCTAATCTGGGATGAGAGGCTTTAATGAATTTTTGTAAAATGTTTTCACCTGATTTAACTTTTACTCCAATAAACTTTATTTATGTGTCCACTCCTTAAAAAACTTCTTTGAAAGTGATAGATTTGACCTCTCTAGCAAAAGTGATTTTGGGGAGTGGTGCCTACTCCCTTATCTCACTACTAGAGAACCCCAAAAACCTCACTTTTCTTATCAAATCTTAGAAAATATTCCAATTTGCCTAAATGCCAAATAGTAAAACGAATCTGATTTATCTTTAGCATCAAATTAGGAGTGATACTTTTTACTTTTCACATGAATTCAATTGACTTACAGTTTCTTTCTGATACACAGATTTATTTTTCTAATAAGTGAGGCAGGAAATGCTTGTTTGTATGCCCCTTTGATCTGAGGGGAAAATTCCCTTATTATTTCTTATCACCTTTTCCTCAGTCCACTTGGCCAGAGTGGAATGAAGAGGAGGAGATTTTCAAACTTTTAAAGATCTTAAAACTTCTTTTCACACTTTTTAATGAAAATAGTTTATACCTGATATTTCTTTCTACACTCTATGACTTAATTTAACCATCATATAATCTATAAAATAAAATATTTTTCTTTCTCCTTCTCTCTCCTCAGGAAGGGGGAGGGAAAGAGATAAGAGCATTCCAAGGAAAGTCCAGCTGCATATTGAACCTTAAAGGGTGATCAATTACTCACTCATACTCTTTCACACAGAGACACATAGACAAAACAGACAGATAGAGAAAATGACAGGAAGAGTGCACTCAGAAATTGTTAAAGATCGCTTGCAGAAATCAGATATTATACTTGGTCCTAGGTAAAACTTACTTGATCATTTTCTTTTTATCTGTTTCCAACAAAGACAGCTATATCAAAATGAATGGTTCAAGCCACCCCTGGCACTTTCATTTTTGATGTTAAGCATATCATTAATATATTCCATAGAAAAAAGGCAGAAATACGGAAATGCTGGAGTGCCTCTTCCATTGGTCCCTCACTCCTCTCTCTCCTGGCTGGCTCCCAATTTACCAAATAAATTGTTATTTGTTCCTAAACTGTACCCCATTTCTACTTATCTAAGCCCATGTCTTCCATCCACAGAGAGAACGCTTTCACTTTTTCAATAAATCTCCACAAGTCCTTAAGTGGGAGGGTCTGTCCCTGGCCTTTAACAGCCTTATAAAACTGTCAAGTCCAAATCTCCATTTCCTCTGACTTAATTATAGGGGGGATTCCCCATTTTCATCCTGAGCCAACCCCAGAATTTCCCTGGTCCCTTGGGGCTTCTCCTCTATCCTCCCCACTAGCATGGAGGCTCATCTAAAAGGTCCCTTTAAAACCACACATACTTTATTTGTCCCTGTTCAGGCACCATTTGTTGTGATCCCAAGCTTTCTAGCTGGGTCTTTCCTTTCTCAGTTTCTCAGTGCACATGCTGGCCAGGTCCTTCATGGTCTCAAAAAGGAGAAGTTGAGTCAGTGGAAATGGAAAGAGGTACAGCTTTATTGGCAGGACAGGCATGTTGTTCCATCTCTCCCTCCATCCTCTAGCCCCATGCTTCAGCCATTAAATCCCCAAAGTGTGCTTGCAGAGCTCGTGGAGAGCTCATGAGGGCCAATAAAAGAACAGGGAGACTGTGTCCAGAGCAGCTTGTGTATTCCTGCACACTTACCTTTAGTCCCAGAGATTAGTCTCAAGGTAACAGGGTGAATTGAGTGACAGCACACAATCTGGGCACCTCAGCTCTCCCTAGGGGTTAGGGTGCCCTGACTACAGATGAGATCAGCACATATTGCTGTTTGCTCTGTATCTTGTTATGTCAGACCTGAACTCAGAGAACCCAAAGAGGAGCTACAGGCCCCAACACCACCCCCCACTTGTTCTGTTCTCCACTTTGACCCTGTCTCTTTTCAAAAGTGTGTGCTTCTAACTTCCTCCCCCACAACATGCCCTCCCCTCCATCATCCCTCCTCTCATCCCCTTCCTCCCTATTCTTCTGTAGGGCAAGATACCCAATTTAGTGTGTATGTCATTCCCTCCCTAAGCCAAATTCAATGAGAGTAAGGTTGACGCATTCCCTTTTGCCTTCCTGTTCTTCCCCTCCATTGTAACAGATATCCCTTGCCTTTTCTATATGAGATAATTTACCCCATTCTCTGTCTCCCCATCTCCTCTCATTATATTCCTCTCTCACCTCTCAATTTCACCTTTTAAATATCATCCCTTCTTATTCAATTGATCCTATGCCCTCTGTCTTTGTATACTTGTACACATATATACACAGAGTCACATACGTGTTCATATGCACATATACCTTCCTATATAGACATATATATGTATGTATACATATACAAACATTTATATTCCCTTCAACTATCCTCATACTGAGAAAAGTTTCAAGAGTTGTAATTATCATTTTTCCATGTAAATAGTTCAATTTTGATAAGTTCCTTATGATTTCTTTTCCCTGTTTAGTTTCTCATGCTTCTCTTGTTTCTTGTATTTGAATGTCAAATTTACTATCCGACTCTGTTTTTTTCATCAAGAATGCCTGAAAGTCCTCTATTTCATTAAAGGACTATATTTTCCTCTGAAACATGATACTCAGTTTTGCTGGGTAGGTGATACTTGGTTTTAATCCTAGCTCCTTTGCCCTCTGGAACATCATATTCCAAGCCCTTCCATCCCTTAATGTAGAAGCTGGGGCTTGGGCCACCCTGGGGCTAAAACCATGGGCTAAAGCAGGGCTGGGCTCAGTGTGCTGCAATAGAGGCTTCCTGCCAGGCTGCTTTCAGTGGGAGATTTGTTTCTCTCTGTCACTTTTTGGGTTCTGCAGCTCTAAAATTTGTTTAGAGTCATATTTTATAGATATTTGAGGTGGCTATGGGGGGAGCTCCTGGAGTTTTCCTGCTTCTACCTGATACAGACATTTTCAAAGGAAGAAATCTAAGCTATCAATAACATATGAAAAAAAATTTCCTAATCACCAATAATTAGAAAGTGCTAATTAAAGTTTCTCTGAGGTTCCACTTCATACTCAATAGATTGACAAGGTTGATAAAAAAGGAAAAAGACAAATGCTGGAGGAGTTGTGGAAAACCAAGTATATTAAGGCATTGTTAATGGAACTGGGACCTGGTCTAGTCATTCTGAAAAGTATTTTAGAACTATGCTCCAAAAATTGTTGAGCTGTGAACACCCTTTGACATAGCAATACCAATATTTTGTCTATACTCCAAAGAGATTAAAGGGGGAAAGGGCCCACATGCATAAAAAAATATTTATATAACCAGTAGCAAAGAATTGGAAAGTAAGGAGTTCACTATCAATTAGGGTGTAGACAAATAAGTTAATGTAATTGAACATTTTTGTGCTATAAGAAATAATGAAAGGGATGGCTTTAGAGAAACCTAGGAAGACTACGGATAGACTGCTGTACTGGAGTCAGGAAAACTACTCTTCTTGAGTCCTCATTCTGACTTTAGGTATGTACAATTAATTGTGTGATGTTGGGCAAATCACAGCCCTGTTTGTTTCAGTTATTTATCGGTAAAATGATTTGGAGATGGAAATGGAAAGCCATTCCAGTTTCTTTGCAAAGAAAAACCCAAATGTTCTCATGAAGAGTTAGACATGACTGAGACTGAAATGATGACAAAATCATGAAGACCTGTATGAACCGACTCAGAGTGGTTAGCAGAACAAAGAAAACAATTTTTACAATAATAAAATTATTGCAGTCAAACAACTTTGAATGACTTGAGCACACTGATCAACCATGATTGCAGAAGATTTGTGATGAAACATGCAGCTCACCTGGAAGAGAAATGAAATTGAGACCTTTTTTACATGGTCAATGGGTGTTTGCTTGTTTTTCCACTTAACTATACTTATTTATAACAAGGGGTTTGTTTTTCTTTCCTTTCAATGTGTAGGGAGAGAAGTTGTATTTTTATAGATTGAATAAAAATTTAACTTAAATAAAAGTACTTAAAAATGTTCCTTTAAGAATGACTAACTCCATAAATACTGGTTAACAATTTCAAATAACACTGAGAAAAATAGCAAATGAACTAAGTTGAATTCTAATATTTCCATTAAATCATTGAGAATTCCTAACTCTTAGATTAAAAAAAAATTTGGAGAACAAGAAAATGTTGGGAAAGAGCCAAGATGGTGGAATAAAACAGTGACTTGTTTAAGCTCTCTCCCAATTCTCTCCAAATGATTGTTAAAAAACAACTCTAAACAAATTCTAGAGCAGTAGAACCCACAAAATATCAGAGTGAAAAAAATTTTCAGCCCAATGCAACCTGGAAAGTAGACAGGAAAGGTCTATTGCACCAGTCTGAAAAAAGAGCATAGTCCATTATGGGCCGCACCTGCACAGATGGGACAGAGCAGGTCTCAGGGGATTGAATCATTGGCAGCTCTGGTGGTTTCTAGATTTCACAATCCACAAATGCCTAAGACAACTTAGAAGGTCAGTAGGAAAGGTCTGTTGGACTTGGGTGAAAGAGGAACAAGGTCTGACTGTGGCCATAGCCCTAGGGCAGTGGTGGTTATGGCAGTATCAGTAGCTGTGGCTGCTTCTAAAGTTCTTGATTCATAGATGATGGGGGGGGGTGGGAGGCGGCTGATCAGAGGTGGATTGAAAGGATCTCTTTGGTGGTGCTGAGGCAGGATTCTCTTGCTTTGCACATGCTGGGATATGTGTCACAGTCCTAGGTGGTGGTCCTGGGGTGAGGACAAGCCCTGGAGTGGTGGAACTTATGGTGGCAGTGGAGAGAGAATCTTCCTCATAGTTCCAGGGCAGAAAAAAGTTCATGTGGTCACTCACAGACCAGAGTACAGGCCAGGAGGTGAGTAAACACCTCTCCTTTCATCATACAACCTTAGAAGAACTGAAAATTACGGGTCCCTAGAAATATCTCTGAAAACAGCTGCACAAAACTCCTGAAGCTTGGGACAGTACACCCTCCACATTGGAAGCAGAAATCTACCTTAACAAAGAGCTAAAAACTCAAGTAATTGGCTGGGAAAATGAGCAAACAGCAGGAAAAAAAATCAGACTATAGAATTTCACTTTGGTGACAAGGAAGATAAAAACATACAATCAGAAGACAACAACCAGTCAAAGTTCCAACATCCAAAGCCTCCAAGAAAAATAGAAGTAGTCACAGGCCATGGAAGAGCTCAAAAAAGATTTTGAAAATCAAGAGAAGTAGAGGAAAACTTGGGAGGAGAAATAAGAGTGATGCAAGAAAAATCATAAAAAAAATGCATCAACATCTTGCTAAAGGAAGACCCCCCCAAAAAAATACTGAAGAAAATAACATCTTAAAAATAGACTAATACAAATGGTAACATTAGATACATGGCATGGTTTGAGTAATTCTAAGGGTTTCCATTTGCCCTGCTCACAGAAAATTGTGTAGAAGTTGCAGAAATGGCATGCACAGATATTGACTCCCAAGACTCTATGATACACCTTCCTTCCTTGTTGTTGTTATTCAGTCTTGTCTGACTCTTTATGACCTCAGTTGGGGTTTTCATGACAAGAGTAGTGGAGTAGTTTACCATTTCTTTCTCCAGCTCACTTAGCAGAGAGGAAACTAAGTCAAACAGAGTTAGGTAACTTGTACAGGGTCACATAATTAGTACCTCTCTGATGCCAGATTTGAACTTAGGAAGATGAGTCTTCCTTACTCTGGACCCAGTATGTTATCTACTGAGCTACCTAGCTGCCCCCAACAGAGGATGTGCCAAGTGCCAAAAGTGCCAAAGAATAAGTTTAGGGATAATGAGGTGCTCTAAAACTTTTTCTCACCGTTACTTTGAATAGGTAATGAAAGAAACTGTCCATGCTTGTGGATAAGAACCAACATTGTAAAGTGAGAAAAGTGCTTACTTTGTAATTAGACTAGCCAGGTTCAAATCTTTTGACCTCCATAAATGGGCAGGTCACATCCTCTTGGGGGTTCAGTGTCCTCATGTGAAATAGAGAAGATATTACCTATTGTACCTACCTTATAATGCTGTTGTGAGGCTTAAACTGAGATAATGTATATAGAATACTTTACAAACTTGAAATTTTTTATAATTATATGCAACTAGTTAGATTGACATGATCCTTAACCTCTAGATGTATGGAGGTATTGTTGCTTGTCATTTTCTCAAAAAGAATCAGTAACATCAGGATGGTGATGTCTTGACTTGAAAGTGAATTAGATTTGAGTGAGGTAGGGCTGTGCAAAGACATCAGTCTTGTTCTCTCCTTCAGGGTCATCTGAGTCCAGTGGCAAGGCACAGGTCAGGATGACTAGAGATGACTCCAGATATAATGGGAGACCTTGGCCTTGGCCTTTTAAATCCAAGGTCTTTCCCATTTCTCGATTTTTCTGGGGTAACACCCATTCAGAGATTTAAGGCTAGGCAAGAAATGAAGTAAAAGATGGCCTAGTTAGCCTACTCAAAAAAGTAAATCTGGGAGGTGAAGACCCTCAAGGTTTCTGGCCAGAATAGAAGTGAATTGCTATTTACACTCATTCTGAACCATCAAAACCCCAGCAATGAGCAGGTGAGGCTTGGGCTGGGATATATTATTGGCCAGTCAGTGAGAGCCAGAGTGATTTGGGTTTAAGTCACAATCAAATAGCTCCATTTGACTCCCAATGTATTTTATCAAAGCCTGGTTTTTCAGAACTCTATTTCAATAAATCATAAATGAAACTACATGGGACAAAAGAGTTAATTGTCCCATGTTTTTTTAAATCATAGAATAAATAAGGAAGAGGAAAAATATCTAGCCCTCAAACCCCAAGATATCTTGCAAAGTTTCAGTGATTAAAATTTAAACTCCTTTGAGAAGAATATCTACATGTAAGGGTATGATTCCCCATGTGAACACAGGGAAGGAAGGAAGGAAGGAAGGAAGGAAGAAGGAACATTGCCCAATGGAAACTGGGTCCCCAGGGGCAGCTACTACTACTCAGATTGTTATTTGTCCTTCATTCTTGAAGAGGACGAATGACATCAGGGCATATGGGCACAGTATAAGGAGCACAGGACTTTTAATAACTGAGTACTAATTATTATCTACTTAATACTTACACCTTAAGATCATCCTTCCAGTAACCCAGGTTTCCAATGTCAGTGTCATCTCACTTTTACTTATCCAAATTGTCAAACATTTGTCAAATGTTGTTTCTTTCTCTACAACATCTTTTGTATTCTCTCTCTCTCTCTCTCTCTCTCTCTCTCTCTCTCTCTCTCTCTTTCTCTCTCTCTCTCTCTCTCTCTCTCTCTCTCTCTCTCTCTATCACCAATCACATTTCAAGTTTAATCCTGGAATGGCAGGGAGAGAGATTACTGCTCTTTCCCCTTTTCTTCTTCTTTCCCTGTCTCACACTGACTGCATAGTTACTATTCCCATGATCAGATAGACCAGAGTGGTCCAGTTAGGCTACCTCTGCTTATTTGTGTATGTTCCCTAAATAGGTAATAGAATATCAATTTCAAGAGGGATATATCTAGACTTAGAGACACAATTGTGATTGCTAGAGATCTAGAGATGCTACTAAATCCATTAGTAGGAGCTAACTAGTGGCAAGGGAAATTGTGGCATCTGAACTGATAACCATTGACAAGAGTATGAAGCAAAGCCCTGGCATGGCATGTCAAAAACCATGACCTAGAGAAAGTTGTTTGGATAATTCAGAGTCAAAGTGAGATGTATAATGGCTATTTAGGAGTCTCACCAAATGCTTTATGGTTAGATGGTTTTAAGACTCAATTTCTTAGAAGAGTATAGCAATAGTTATGTCATTATATATTTTTAGAAGTCTTTCTGTCAATACATACTTGTGGATCTTATGTTTCTTTTGTGTACATAAGATGACAGTTGTTTCATACTTGATTGATATTGTACATTGAGTTCCTTTCTACTTCTTCCTTTAGGGTGACCATAGACACTAACCAAAGACTTAAATTATAAGTAATTTTCACAAGGGTGTTGAGATAAGGGGTGTGAATAGCCAAAGAGTGTGAGAAAAGGAACCTAATCCCTCTTATTTAGAGACTTGATTCTCTCAGGACCACTAAGTCACATAATGGCTGAATTCAAAGCTGAGAAGAGCCCCTAGTGAAAAGAGAACAGTGGCTATAAATTTTTATTCTTGAAGCATATATTTGATAAATATAAGAGAAAGAGGGGCTAGTACAGTGGAAAGAATGCTAGACTAGGAGTCAGGACTGACTAGATTAAAATCAATCCTCTGAAACTAGCTATATGACCATGGACAGGTCTTTGAACATCAGTTTCCTCAACAGAAAAATACCTGTAGTGTTTGCCTCATAGGGCTATTGTGAGTTAGTGTGGTCTTAGCTACTCATTAGTTGTATGACTTTAATCAAATTACTTTATTTCATTAAGCCTCAGTTTCTGCATCTATAAATAAGGTTGTTGAAGTAGACATGTGTGTGTGTATGTGTGTGTGGTCATTTCAGTCATGTCTGACTCTATGACCTCCTTTTTTTGCTTTTCTTGGTAGAGATATTAGAGTGGTTTGCCATTTCCTTCTCTGGCTCATTTTGTAGATAAGGAAACTGGGGCAAAGTTAAATGACTTTCCCAAGGTCATACAACCAGGAAGTATTAGAGGCCACATTTGAGCTCAGGTCTTCCTGACTCCAGGACTGGCACTCTATCTACTCTTTGGTGTGTGTGTGTGTGTGTGTGTGTGTGTGTGTGAAATGTTTTTGTATATGTGTTTCTATATATACACACATATATATATATAATTCATTTTGAACCTAATGTGAAAGGTAGCTCTCAGAGAAAAAAGATACCTCAGCAATCAACCTTCAATTTCTCAGTTTAGGCAAGAGGAAAGTAAGTCCAAGAGAGGTTAATTCTCTTTCCCAAGATCAGCAGAGTTAAGATTTGGACCAATTTTTTTTAATTCCAGTATCAATGTTCTTAATCTACTACATTATGGTGGCTCTCAAATGCTTCACTTGGTCAGAAATTAAATGGCAATCCATTACCTTAGATGGCAGTTATGTTTGCCACTCTACCATCAATGAAAGAAATAATCATATTGATGCATACAATTTGATTTTTAAAGTAAGAAAAAAAAAAATTGTGGGGTGGCAAGGTGATAACAGTGAGTAAAGCACTGGCCCCGGAGTCAGGAAGACCCGAGTTTGGTTCTGGCCTCAGGCACTTAACATCCACACACACACACACACACACACACACACACACACACACACACACAC
>NW_027185735.1:3253100-3291783 GCF_028583685.1 Petaurus breviceps papuanus
ACACACACACACACACACACACACACACACACACACACACACACACAAACTAGCTGTGTAACCTTGGGCAAGTTACTTAACCTCAATTGCCCTGCAAAAAAATAAAAAGAAAAAAATTTGTATTGCCAAAGTCAGCCAAGAAGCCTTCTCCACTTCAGTTCTTAGTCACTAAAGTAGCACTGGCATTTGCTACAGCTTGCTATGTAAACTACAGATGAATAGCATTGGTGAACTAGGACTTGCCTAAAGGACTGGTGTTGGATCCCTCTCCATAAATATGCTGGACAAGTGATAAAGTTGGAAGAAGAGCTGATGACTTAGCTATAGATCATAGCTCAAAATCTGACACTTCTATAGCAGGACATTGAAAATACATTTCTTTTTCCTTTAAAATTAGCCATAAAGCCGGCTTAATTAAAGTACCAGTCCTAATTCCTCATTTTTGCATTCTCCATTCACAAATGATGAAGCAAGACTTAGGATCTGTCATTGTATCTAAACCAGTTTCTGTTATTAAAAACCAGGGAAGTAAAAACTTTAAATAGTAGAAATAAGTTTTGGATTTAACATCTGCCTTCTCAGGCAGCTGTGGAGAAGAGACTAAGCAACACTGAGTTTTCACAGATCTCCTGTAGGAAAAAGTTTCTTAGGCATTATACAGTTCCAGCTACACCTTTCCTGGGATCCCAACAGGTGGAGGAAGCAGTAGCAGCAATAACAGAAACAGCTACCTAAGTGCTGAGAGCCAGATGCTTCTTTGTTGTTTCCTGCTTCTTCTTCTCTCCCTTTTACTCTGCTCCCCTCTTTCCTTCTCTTCTCTCCAGCCCTCTCAAATAACCTTCTGGAACTCCTCTAGCTTCTCCTTCATGTGAGAGATACATTACATACACTTAGGACTCATTCAGTTCCTACACACACCAGGGGTCCTACACAGTGAGATACTGGGGTCTTATTTAGGGGAAGAGCTTCTAGAGAACTGACTTTCAATGCCCCATGCTATAATCATTAAGAAATATATTTTTTAAAATTATAAGTCTATGTGTATTCATGAAAGGCAGTGTATTAAAAGTTTAAAAAAACCTCTCATTTTCTATGATTTTAGAGTGTTGTTTGATTTCTTGTGCATATAAGTTCTGCTGCCTAGCACTCCCTTCACCTGGGCCAAGTTACCAATGATCACCCACTGATGTCCACTGCCTGATAGGCATTGCTAAGAAGCTGCCATTAAAGTTTATGTCAACCCAAGAAATAAGAATCAGCCACATGGAAGCAATCTCATTCAGCAGTTCACTTGTAGCAACCCACAACTATTACATCTGGTTCCATTTCTGCCATCAGCTACAATGGAAGTTTTGAGTATTCTGAAGAGGTGACTCCCCATCATCCTAGTTTTCTGTGGTCAAACAGGCCACTGACAAACAAGCTGCTTCTTTGAAAAGTCAAGTTATCTATTCCTGATAACTGTATTAGAATTTCCAGAACACTGAGGAAGGAAGGAATGGCATTTCAGTGAACACAACAAAGCTATCTCTGGGTCTTCTGGATGAGGAGCAGCACTCTTCATACTGCTTCTCACTTCTAAAGTGCCCTGAGATTCAGAGTTAGATTAGGCAGGCTGAGGGGAGGCCAGGTAGCACAGCAAGTAAGAGCACCGGCTCCAGTGTTGAGAAGACCTGGAGATCGAATCCCGGGCTCAGACACTTAGCACCCACCCAGAAACACCTGGCCGTGTAACCTTGAGCAAGTTACTTAACCCCAATTGCTTAGGGGCGGCCAGGTGGCTCAGCAGGTAAGAGCACCGGTTCCAGTGTTGGGACGACCTGGAGATAGAATCCCAGGCTCAGACACTCAGCATCACACCCAGAAATAACTGGCCGGGTAACCTTAAGCAAGTTACTTACCCCGATTGCTTAAAAGAAAAAAAAAAAAGATTAGGCAGGCTGTTTTAATATAGAAATCCCTGCAGGGTGTGTGTGTGTGCATATGTGGACATGTGTTTAAGGAAAATTAAAAAAACAAAAACAAAAATGATGGAGACAAGAAATTACAATAAATTATTCTTACTCTTCAAGTAACCTGTATTTTTCAGTAGCCTCTGTAACTTTGTTAACTTTATATAAAGAAAATAAATTGTCTCATGTCATAGAGTTTAAACCAAGTCGCAGAAGCCAGGGAAACCAGTGTTGCAAGGACAGATTTACATCAGCAGATATGTTCTAGTATCTGGTCTCTTCAGCTTAAGGGAGATTGCAATTTCCACTAATGTGGAAAGTTAGAAAAGGGCTTTATTTGCTGTGATTCAGTGATCACTCTTTCACTCTGTTATGGGAATGGGAATCTGAAGATCTTCCCTGCCCCTTGGCCCTTTGATAGGCTTAAGTGACTCTGAGAACCTTCCTTGATTTGAAAATATACTCTGCCCCCTAATAGGCTGAATGTGGTCACATGGGGCCTGTGGCGGGAGGCTTGTTTTTCAGGAATGCCCACACCTTGTTACTTTGTGATTGGGCAGTAGGTCAGGAGGGCTGTGATATTCTCTGACCCAGGAGAAGGCCATATATACTCTGATGTGAGGTTTTGCTTTGGGGCTTGCTTTAAGAAGAGTTGTGTGATTTGACCAGATGAGACTCTGGGCAGCCATTGAGCCCCCTGGCTTTGAAAACCCAGATGTTGGTGCTTCCCTCTCTGGTAATTGACTAGATATGGATATAATGGTCAGAGAGCTTGTTTGATGATGTTTCTCTGTCTGTATTTGTAGTCTGCTTGTAACCTCTATTTGTATTCTCTGAAGTTTGGGGTGCTGACCTTTTTTCCCCTGAACTAGGTAAATGACAAATGTTTGATTAAAGCAAGATTGTTAATCCATTTTGAGTTGATTTCCTTTAGAAAAGCAGATCTAGGAACCTGTGCTAGCAGCCATCCTGAGTATGCTAGGGTGTTTACTGCTATACACTCTCCTACCCCCCAAGAAGAGTGTTGGTTAAGAATCATATCTATCTCTTACAATAAGATATTTGTAATCTAGAGGTTCAATGTTCTTTTAGGGATTCAGAATAAAAGTCACTTTCTTTTGAAATTTTTTTTTAAATTTTTCCCAATTACACACAGAGACAATTTTAATATTCATTTAAAAACATTTTGAATTTCACATTTTTCCTTCCTCCCTCACCTCCACCCTCCCTAAAAGGGTAAACAATTTTATATAACTTATATATGTGCAATCATGTGAAAACATATTTCCATATTAGTCATGTGAAAGAAGAAACAAACTAAAAACAAAAAAGAAAAAAATGACAAAAATATAGTGAAAATAGTATGCTTTGATCTGCATTTAGACTGCATCACCTCTTTCTCTGGAGGTGGACAGTGTTTTTCATCATGAGTCCTTTGGAATTGTCTTGGATCATTGTATTGCTGAGAAAAGCTGTCATTCACAGTTGATCGCTGTACAATATTGCTGTTACTTACAAGGTATTTTCCTACTCACTTTATTTTGCAAAAGTCACTTTTCTTGGTGGCTCTAAAAGGATGTCTTAGTAATCTTACTCTCAGATAGCTAAGCCTTCTCACATAAATTGTTGATGGCAAAAAATGACAACTTATTCAATCATATTTATTAGGACAAACAGTGAAAACAGGGATTGGGAAAATTAAACATTTTAATGTGGATGATAGAATACACAAAAGTAAATAGGCTCATCAACTCAGGAGGGAAATAAAATTTCAATTTAACCAAAGACAGAATGATCTTACCAGGTAAATCCAATCTGAGAAGTCTCTGGAGTAGTAGGCACAATGGAGTCAAAGGACATTTGGAGAGTTAGGAAGTTTTTTTCACCACATATCAGAAGCTTTGAGTACTCCTTAGCTACTCAAAAGTTTGTGCCTTCTTTTTTCACTCCAACTTTTTCACACATAAATTCTCCCCAGTCTTTCTCAACTCTCTTTCAGATATAACATACACAGAGTTTTCTCAGTTAATCTTTAGTTATATCTCTTTCTATATATGCTACACACAGAATTCCAGACTGTCACTCAATGTGCCTGGGGTAAGACTTGTCAGATTGCAACAATAAACTCTGAGCAACTTTTTCTTACAAAGCCCATGTGTTTTAATAGAGAGATTGTTAGACTTAGAATCAGAAAGATTTTATTTCAAATCTGACCTTTGTTACAATGGGCAAGTGAGCTAAAACTGTTGAACTTTGGTTTCAGAGATGTGTAATATCATAAATTGGAAGAAGGTTGGATTGGTGGAGGGACTTCTCACACCAAGAAATTCAAAGGTATTTGAAATATAAATGAATAACTCCATATGACTACTTGACATATTTCAAAATATATGTTAAAATCTACCACCCTGTTCTCTGGAAAACAATAAAAAGCACTAGATTTCCCTCCCGAAAAAATTTATTTTTCTTAGAGAAAGAATTAAACTACAAAATGTACTATTTACATTTTCCCTTGTTCCTATTTTATAGGCTTGCAAATATGGAGCCTGACTTAGCTAAGAGTTAATTTTCACACTAAAAATTGTGTTTCATTATATTTTCAATAAAAGTCTGCCATGGGTAGCAGGAAAAAGAAATTTTTATTTGAGGACCTTACATTTCCCAACTATGAACATCTTTACTACCTATCCACTATGCCTGTGTAATTTGTCCCCTATGTAATTTTCTGTCTTCCTTAAAGTGCCCACCAAAATTCCCCTATCTAGAATAGATTCCCTTAAATTCCCCTTAAAATCTTCCTTTTATTAATTTATCCTGCAGAAATCTTCTTTTTCAATGGTTGTTTACATGTTGTCTCTCCAATTAGACTGTGAGTTCCTTAAGAATAAGGAGTATAGGGGAGGGGCAGAGGAAGAGCCAAGATGGCAGCACAGAAGCAGGAAAACTCCATGAGCTCCCCCCTTGAGCACCTCAAATACCTATAAAATATTATTTAAACCAATTGTATAGCTACAGAACCCACAAAGTGACAAAGAGAAACAAATCTCCTGCTGAAAGCAGCCCAGCAGGCTGGCAGGAAGGGTCCATCACAGCACACTTGGAGCTGAGCCCAGAACTATGTGGGCAATTGCTTTGGGCCCTAAGGCAGCCCCTACCAGCAGTGGCTAGAGCAAATTTTTGGAGGATGAATTACCAGCAGCTGTGGCAGTTTCCAGAAATACCAACCCATAAATGCCAAAGACAAAGTAAAATATCAGTGTAGAACTCTGCTGGAACTGTGGGGGATGGAGGCACAGTCCATATTCTGACCCTGGAGTAAGGAACAGCAGAGACATGGCAGTCATGCCACTGCCTCCAAGTGGCTGCTTCAGAGCTCTTGGCCTGCAGATTGTAGGTGTGCCAAGCAACCATTCAGAGGGTAATTGCTCTTGATTTAACCTGCCTAGATCTGGATCTCAGTCTTGAGTGGTGGTCCTGAGGTATGTGACCAGTAAGCCAGAGCTTGTGGGGGCTATAGAAACAGCACCCTCCTAATAGCACCAGCAGCTGTGAAAACCCCAGCAATTTGGGACAAAACTCTCCCCTCTTGAAGCAGAGTTATACTGTGGCAAAGAACTCAAAACTCAAGTAATTGAGTGGCAACATGAGCAAGCAAAGGAAGCAAAGCAAGCACATCAATCAAACCTTAGATTCCTTTTTAGGGGACAAAAAGGATAAAAGCATGGAATGGGAGGAAGATAATGAAGTCAGAACTCCTGCACCAAAAACTTCCAAGAAAAATATGAATTGGTTACAGACCATGGAGAAGCTCAAGAAGGATTTTGAAAATCAAGTAAGAGAAGTGGAGGAAAAATTGGGAAGAAAAATGAGAATGATGAAAGAAAATAATGAAAAGCAAGTCAGCAACCTGACAGAAGAAAATAACACCTTAAAAAATAAATTAACTCAAATGGCAAAGGAGAACCAAAAAGCCAGTGTGAAGAAGAATGCTTTAAAAAGCCAAATTTGCCAGATGGGAAAAGAATTTCAAAAGCTCACTGAAGAGAACAATTCGTTTAGAATTAGATTGGATCAAATGGAAGCTAATGACATTGAGAGAAATAAAGATACTATTAAATAGATCCAAACAAATGAAAAACAATAGAAGGCAATGTGAAATATCTTGTTGGGAAAACCACTGACCTGGAAAAATAGATCCAGGAGAGATAATTTAAAATTATTGGACTACCTGAAAGCCATGATAAAAAAATATCCTTCAAGAAATTCTCAAGGAAAATTGCCTAATATTCTAGAACCAGAGGGCAAAATAGAAAGTAAAAGAATTCACCAATCACTTCTTGAAAAAGACCCAAAAAAGAAAACTCCTACAAATATTATAGCCAGGTTCCGGAGTTCCCAGATCAAGGAGAAAATATTACAAGCAGCCAAGAAGAAACAATTCAAATATTGTAGAAACACAATGAGGATAACACAGGACCTAGCAGCTTCTACATTAAGGGACTGGAGGACTTGGAATATGATATTCCTGAGGTCAAAGAAGCTAGGATTAAAACCAGGAATCACTTACCCAGCAAAACTGAGTATAATGTTTCAGGGGAAAATATGATCAATCAATGAAACAGAGGACTTTCAAGCACTCTTGATGAAAAAAACAGAGTTGAATAGAAAATTTGACATTCAAATACAAGAAGCATGAGAAGGTAAACAGAGAAAAGAAATCATAAGGAACTTATCAAAGTTGAACTATTTACATGCCTAGATGGAAAAATGATAATTGCAACTTATGAAACTTTTCTCAGTATGAGGATAGTTGAAAGATATATATGTGTGTATGTATTCATGCAAATATATGTCTATATAGGAGGGCATATGTGCATATGAATACATATGTGACTGTGTGTATATATGTGTACATGTATACATAGACAGAGGACACAGGATCAATTGAATAGGAAGGGATAATATTTAAAAGGTGAAATTGAGAGGTGAGAGAGGAATATAATGAGAAGAGATGGGAAGAGAGAATGGTGTAAATTATCTCATATGGAAGAAGCAAGTGATAACTATTACAATGGAGAGGAAGAAGAAGAAGGCAAAAGGGAATGGGTCAACCTTACTCTCATTGAATTTGGCTTAGGGAGGGAATGACATACACACTAAATTGAGTATCTTGCCCTACAGAAGAGTAGGGGGAAAGGGGATGAGAGGGGTGATTATGGAGGGGAGGGCACAGTGAGGGGGGAGGAAGTTAGAAGCACACACTTTTGAGAAGGGACAGGGTCAAAGTAGAGAATAGAACAAGTGGGGGTGGGATAGGATGGAGGGAAACATAGTCAGTCTTCCACAATATATCTGCTATAGAAATGTTTTATATAACTACACATACACAACCTATATTGAATTGCTTATCTTCCCAGTAAGGGTGGTTGATGAGGGAGGAAGGGAACAACTCTGGAATTCAAAGTTTCAGAATCAGATGCTTTAAAAAAATCATCATTATTATTACATGCAACTGGGACATAAGATACACAGGCACTAGGATATGGAGATCCATTTTGCCCTACAAGAAAGTCAGAGGGGGTAAGGGGAAGGATATAGGAGAGAGCAGATTGGGGGTGGGGGTATATAGTGGAATGACTGTTTTGGGCTAGTGGGTAGGGGAAATACAGGGAGAAAATTTGTAACTCAAAATCTTGTGAAAGTAAATTATATAAACTAAAAATAAACATAAAATTTAATCTAAAAAAAGAATAAAGACTATCTTTTGCCTTTTTTTTATCCCCATAACTTAACCAGTTTAGCCTGGCATTGGGTGCTTAATAAATATTTATTAACTGAATGCCCAACTCAATACAAGACTACATTTTTTAAAAGTTGTGACCATTTTCATGTACTGATTTCACAAAAAAATATTTCATGGAGACAAATCAAGAAAAAAATTACTCCTCTAAACCTTCTCTTATCTCAAATGCATTAAAGTAAATTACCAAGATTCTAAGTATTTGCTAAAGTGATACACATCAAGTGGTGTAGCATCCAAATTCTTAAAGGACAAGTTAAATAAATTAAATGAAAAAAATAGACAGCAAAGCTATCATAGTGGGGAACCTCAACTTCTATCTCTCAGAACTACACAAATCTAACCACAAAATAAATAAGAGAGAAGTTAAAGAGATGAATAGCATTTTAGAAAAGTTAGATATGTTTGACCTCTAGAGAAAATTGAATGGGGATAGAAAGTAATGTACCTTTTTCTCAGTAATATATGGCAACTACACAAAAAAATGATCCTTTGTTAGGGCACAAAACCTTCACAATCCGATGCAGAAAGGCAGAAATGTTAAATGCACCTTATCCAGATCATGATGCAAGAAAAATAAAATGCCATAGAAAGATAGACTAAGATTAACTGGAAACTAAATAATCTAATCCTAAAGAATGAGTGGGTCAAACAACAAATTATAGAAACAACGAATAACTTCATTAAAGAGAATGACAATAATGAGACAACATACCAAAACTTATGGGATGCAGCCAAAGCATTTCTTAGGAAAAAATTTATATCTTTAAATGTTTATATGAATAAAATAGAGGAAGAAGAAATCAATGAATTGGGGATGCAACTGAAAAAGATAGAAAAAGAATAAATAAAATCACCAATTAAATACTAAATTAGAAATTATGAAAACCAAAGGAAAGATTTGAAAATTGAAAATAAGAAAGCTATTGAACTAATAAATTTTTTTTTTGTTTTATGGGAAAAAAAACAATAAAACATAAACCTTTGGTTGATTTGATTAAAACAAAGAAAGAAGAAAACTAAATTACCAGTACCAAAAATGAAAAGGGTAAATTCACAACCAATGAAAAGGAAATTAAAACAATAATTAGAAGCTATTTTGCCCAAGTATTATTCCAGTAAATCTGACAATCTAAGTGCAAAGGATAAATATTTAAAATATATATTGACAAGATTAACAGAAGAGGAAATAAAATACTTAAATAATGACATTTTAGAAAAAGAAATTGAACAAGCTATCAATTAACTCCCTCAGAAAAAATCTCCAGGGTCAGATGGATTTACAAGTGAATTCTACCAAACATTTAAAGAAAAATTAATTCCAATACTATACAAGCTTTTTGGAAAAATAGGAGAAAGAGTCCTGCCAAATTGTTTTTATGATACAAATGTGGGGTTGATACCTAAACTGGGAAGAGCCAAAGCAAAGAAAGAAAATTATAGACCAATTTCCCTAATGAAGATGGATGCAAAAAAATAAATAAATAAAATATTAGCAAAGACAATACAACAACTTATCAGGAGGATAATGACCAGGTGGTATTTATACCAGGAATGCAGGATTGGTTCAATATTAGGAAAAATATTAGCATAATTGAGCATATCATAACAAAATGAACAGAAATCATATGATTATCACAATCAATGCAGAAAAAGTAGAGGATTCTGGGAAGATGGTGGAGTAGGTCAGAAAATTCCAAACTCTCAAGATTTTCCTCCACAAAAGAGATAAAAAAAGTGTCCCAGGGTAAACAAAGAGCAGGTAAAAATAAATAAGAATAAGGGTAGAACAGGGGTCCTTCTGAGGCAATTGGAAATTTGAAAATAAACAAAAAGAAAAAAAACAGGACAAGGTTCAGTCACTGTGAAGAGTAAACACCTCCAGACTAGGGTCTGCTTTAACAGCAAGTAGCAAGCCCTGGGGTTAGGGAGGTTGAAAGGTTGCCTCAGTCACAGCCAAATGAACTTTTGATGAGGTATGGGCTCTGGGAACCCCCTCAAGCTCTCCTTGAGTCCTTGAGGTACAGGCTCTTGAACTCTGACTAAATCATCTTATTTGATGAGGTGTTTGTATGAGGTAATAAGCCTTAGGTTGAGCCTAAGCCTCTGTTACTAGACTTCCCACCCTTGAGTGATCCATCCTTGAACTGGCCTAGCCCACCATTGTTTGTGGTCTCCAGGTGGCCTCCAGTGACTTCCCACCCTTAATCACTCATTGACCTCATTAACTCTTCCTGAAGACCCTCCCCAAACTCCTCCTCTAGACCACCCCTATATTCCTCCCACAACTTTCTGTATATAAGACCCCATCTTGTCTTCATGTTTGTGAGAGCTCCATAGAATAGGGAGAGCATCATAAATTAGTGATAGCACCATAGAATAGTGAGAGTGTCATGGAATGCCATGTGGGTGAGAGCACCATAAAATAGTGAGAGTGCCATAGAATAGTGAGAGCACCATAGAATGACCTAGCAAAGACTTACTCTGTGTCTAATGTAAGTGAACTTTTAATAAACTTTACTTTTCTTTGGCTGAGAGAAGACTTGAGTCGAATTCATTCAGCAGGACCTGGCATGTTGGTATTTTGGGGTCTTCAGGGAAACCCTAACCCTCTTTATTGGTAACCTCTTCATTTTAACCATTCTGCTAACCCCCAACATCAAACCCCTCCATTGGACAGTGAGGGGAATTGGGTGTCTGAGCCAGGGAAGATCAAGGGAACTTCTGCTGACAAGGAATGCCAGCCCCAGCTTTGTTGTAGAGAGACCAGCATGGTGGTGAGAAGGAACCAGCATAAGCCTGGTGAATACAGAAGAAAGGGAGCAGGAGACTACTGACTGTGGGCACTTATAGGAAGCTGGAGATTTGGTTTTGATTTCAAGCTAGAGGGGAGAACTAAAGATCTGAGGCAAGAGGAACCATCCTTCATATAATCACCTCATGACTCAAGGTGATTACAAAAATTAAGTTACCACAGCCAAAATACACAGGCAGAGGAGAAAGAACTCAATCATAGAAAATTATTATGGGAATAGAGAAGACTTGGGTTCATCTTCAGAGGAGGATATTGAAACAAAGAAACTCTCTTCTACTCCAAAAAGTAATATCAAATGGTCATCTGCCCAAAGAGAATTTATAGAAGAAATTAAAAAGAATTTTAAAAATCAAATTAGAGAGCCTAAGGAAAAACAAAAATAAATAAATGTATGAATGGATAAACAAACAAATAAAAACAAGCCAGGAAAAACAATAAAATTATGAAAAGAAAGTCAACCAATTAGAAAAGGAGATCCAGAATCTTAAGGAAGAAAACAACACCTTGATTAGAATTGTGTGAGTAAATTGTGCTAGTAAAGTTATAAGAAACCAAGAAATAATAAAACAAAATGGAAAGAAGGAAAAAATAGAAAAGAAAGTGAAACATCTTATAAGAAAAACAACTGATCTGGAGAACAGATGAAGAAAAGAAAATATAAGAATAATTGGACTACCTGAAAGCTATGACCAAAAAAAAAAAAAAGAATCTTGATACTAAAATACAAGAAATAATTAAAGAAAATTGTCCTGAAGCATTAGAACAGGAAGGGAAAGTAGAAATAGAAATAATTCATCAATCACCACTTGAAATAAATCCTATGAGGAAAATTCATAGTAACATTATAGTTAAATTCAGAAACCACCAGCTCAAGGATTAAATATTAAGAGTTACAAGAAAAAACATTTAAATATGGTGGTGCCACAACTAGAATCACACAAGATCTAGGAGCAACAACAATAAAGGACTGCAGATCTTAGAACACTATATATCAAGGAGCAAAAGAAGTGGGTTTCTGACCAAAAATATCATACCCAACAAAGTTCAGCACAATTCTGAAAGGAAAAAATTTGGATATTTGATCAACTGTTAGACTTTCAGGACTTTGCAAAAAAAAAAAAAAACCTGAATTTAAGAGAATATTTTACATACAAGAGCCAAGAGAAACATAAAGTACATAACAAAGACCAATTAAAACCAGCTTAATTATGTATATAAAATGCAAAAATGTATGTCTAAGAATGTCATTAGTGAAAGGGCAGTTCATAAGAAATATTGGGGTAGACTTAAGTATGACAATGACTTTAAAAAGTAAAACCAGGGGCAGCTAGGTGGTACAGTGAATAGAGCACCAGTCTTGAAGTCAGGAGGACCTGAGTTCAAATCTGACCTCAGACATTTAATACATACCAGCCATGTCACCTTGGGCAAGTCACTAAGCCCCAAATGCCCTGCCTTTCCCCCTCCAATGAAAAGCAACCCCCCTAAAAAACACACACAAAAAAGTAAAACCATCTAGGAATAGCTAAAAAGATTAATTATCAAATGAGGCTTGATGAAATAACAAATGAGGCTTGGGAGGATGAAACTACACAGAAGAATTAGATGGGGAGAGTGGGTGGTTCTGGTAACCTACTTCCATGGGGAATGAGTTCAAGAGGGAATAATACATATATAACAAGAAGAGTATAAAAGTCTTCTAAATTCAGAAGAAATAAAATGCTAAGGGGATAGGGAGCAGGGAGAGGATCAAGGAGGGGTTCCTAAAGGGGAGGGTGAGGGAATAACTCAAATATGGTTATAGGAAGTTATTTAGATTTATGGGCATGGAAGAATAGGAGAATGATCCTTGGGGGGAAGGGTAGTAGGCTTAGTAACAGGAAGGCTGGCAAGGTAACAGGTAGAGGTAAAGAAAAGGAGTCAAGGTGGACAGAAAATAAGAAATGCAAACAAATATAAAAAGAAAGATTAGGAGTAGAATTTGTTAGGGAAAGTGTATGTGCATATATGTATGTATATATGTATGAATGTGTATATATGTATATTGTATGTATATATCTATATATAAATTTATATGCATTTAATTTTAGCCTTGGGAGGAGGAAGAAGGGGGGAAAAGAATAAAATGAAAAGTTCACAACAGAGAACAGCAGAAACAAGAAAGCAAAGAAGCTCACAATATACAGGCTTTCATGATAACAGAAATTTCTTGTTATATGTCTTGAATCCTCTCTTATCTTCTGCTGTGCATATGACATGCTTTTTTTCTTAATTTGAATTGAAGTTTCAATATTTCAATTCATGGTATGTTTTCTTTCTTTTCTCTATTGTGTATTTGAGTTTTGGTGTTTGCATTGAAAACTAAAAAAAATTTTTAAATAGATGTAGAAAAAGTTTGTGACAGAATACATATAGCCTTTCCTGTTAAAAACACTAGAGAACACAGGAATACATGGAGTCTTCCTTAAAATGGTAAGTGGCATCTATCTAAAATTGTCAGTAAGCATTATATGTAGTGGGGATAATCTAGAAGCATTTCCAAGAAGATCAGGTGTGAAACAAGAATGTCCATTATCACCACTGTTATCCAATATTGTACTAGAAATGCTAGCTTTAGCAAGGAGAGAAGAAAAAGAAATTGAAGGAATTAAAGTAGGCAATGAGGAAACAAAGCTATCATTCTATGCAGATGATATGATGGTAGACTTAGAGAATCCTAGAGAATTAAATAAAAAAGGACCTGAAGTAACAAATTTTGCAAAGTTGTAGGATATAAAATAAGCCCACCTAAATCATTGACATTTCTATATATTACTTACAAAGTCCAGCAGCAAGAAATAGAAGAAAAAAATTGATTTAAAATAACTTAAGACAATGTAAAATATTTAGGAGTCTACCTGCCAAGACAAACCCTGGAACTATATGAACACAATTACAAAACACTGTTCACACAAATAAATCATATCTAAACAATTGGAAAAATAACAGTTGCTCATAAAAATGACAATTCTGGGAAAAATGGAAAACAGTATAACAACAGCTAGGTATTGAACAACATCTTACACCATACACCAAGATAAGGTTAAAATGGGTAAATGATTTAGATATAGAAAGTGATACCATTAGCAAATTAGGAGAGCAAGGAATAGTTTACCTGTCAAATCTATGAAGAAGGGAAAAATTGAAGACCAAACAAGAAACAGAGAACGTTATGAAATGCAAAATGGATAATGTTGATCATCTTAAAATAAAAAGGTTTTGTACAAGTAAAGTCAATGCAACCAAGACTAGAAGGAAAGCAGAAAGCTGGGAAACATTTTGTATAACCAGTGTCTCTGGTAAAGGCCTCATTTCTCAAATATATAGGAAAATGATTTAAATTTATATTTACAAGTCATTCCCCAAGTGATAAATAGTAAAAGCATATGAACAGGCAGTTTTCAGATGAAGAAGTTAAAATGCTCAAAATTACTATTGATTAGAGAAATGCAGATTAAAGGAACTCTGCGGTACTACCTCACACCTAACAGATTGGCTAATATGAAAAAAAAAGGAAAATGATAAAAGTTGGTGATGTGGGAAAAAAGGAACACTAATGCATTGCTGGTGGAGTTGTGAACTGATACAACCTTTCTGGAGAGCAATTTGGACTACATTCAAAGGGCTATCAAACTGTGCATACCTTTTGATCCAGCAATACCACTATTTCCATATCCCAAAGAGATAATAGAAAGGGAAAAGGACCCACATATACAAAAATATTGATAGCCACTCTTTTTGTGGTGGCAAAGAACTGGAAATGGAAGGGATGCTAAACAATTGGGGAATGACTGAACAAGTTGTTGTTTATGTATGTAATGAAATACTATTGTGCAATAAGGAATGATGAGTGGTAAGATTTCAGAAGAAACTAGAAAGACTTACATGAACTGATGATGAGTGAAGTGAGCAGAACCAGAACATTGTACACAGTAATAACAACATGGTTGTGATGACCAGCTTTGATAAACTTAGCTCTTCTCATCAATACAATGATCTAAGATAATTCTAAAACCCTCATGGTGGAAAATGCGATCCACATTCCAGAGAAAGAACTATGGAGTATGAATGCAGAGTGAAGCATGCTATTTTTTTTTTCTTTCTCATGGTTTTTTCCTATTGTCCTGATTCTCCTTTCATAGAAAGAATAATATAGAAATATGTTTAATATTATTGTACATGTACAGTCGATGTCAGATTGCTTGCTATCTTAGGGAGGGGATAGTGAAGGGAGGGATGGAGAAAAAAAATTGCAATTCAAAATCTTATAAAAGTGAAAGCTGAAAATTTTAAAAACCAAAAATAAAAAATATGTAGCTTAGACATCAGTCTATAAAGAGAGCAGCTCAATTCAGTTGAAAGAGTGGTATAATGTTATAGTGTGTGTTTCTACAACAGTTTCACTATTCTGGTGAACAGAAGTGACCAGATAGTGACCCAGAAATTGGTATCTTTTGAAACCTAATTGGTTGGTGAACCAGAGGAAAAGACAGGTTTTTTTCACTCTTCCATTTTCCCTCTTATATCTTTATTGTTTTTAAATGCTTTATTAATTTCTGATTTACATAATTTGTTTCAGCCAGATTTTGAGTTACAAATTTTCTCCCCGTTTTTCTGCTACCCACCAGCCCAAAATAGCAGTCCCACAGGATATCCCCTCCTCCAATCTGCTCTCTCCCATATTTTCTCCCATATGCCTTTCGACTTTTCCAGTGGATCTCTATGCCTCAGTGCCTGTATATCTTATTTACCAATTACATGTAAGATGGTATTGGTAATAGTATACACACACACACACACACACACACACACACATATATATATATATACACACACGCATATATATTTGAATATTTGCTTTTAAAACTTTCAATTCCAGATTCATTCCCTTCCTTCCTTGTCACCCACCCTTACTGGGAAGACAAGCAGTTCAGTATAGGTTGTACATGTGTGGCTAATGAAAAACAATAACATAGTAGATACATTGTAAAAGACTGACTATATTTCCCTCCCTCCTATCCCAACTCTCACTTGTTCTATTCTCTACTTTGATCCCATCCCTTTTCAAAAGTGTGCTTCCAACTTCCTTCCCCCAAGCCTGCCCTCCCTTCCATCATCCCCTCTCTCGTGCCCTTCCCCCCCCCCTACTCTCCTGGAGGGTGAGATACTTTATTTAGTGTGTATTTCATTCCCTCCTCAAGCCAAATTCAATGGGAATAAGGTTGACCCATTCCCTTTTGCTTTCCTATTCTTCCTCTCCACTGTAACAATTTTCCCTTGCCTCTTCTGTATGATATAGTTTACCCCTATCTGTCTCTCCCCATCTCCTCTCACCTCTTAATTTCACCTGTTGAGGTGGTCCTATGCCCTCTATGTATACCTGTAAACATATATACACACATTCACATATGTATTCATATGCCCATATACACTCATATATAGACATATATATATATATATATACACATATATATATATATGTCTAATCCCTTCAACTACTGAGAAAAGTTTCATCAGTTACAATTATTGTTTTTCCATGTAGGAATGTTAACAGTTCAACTTTGATAAGTTCCTTATGATTTCTTTTCCCTGTTTACCTTCTCATGCTTCCCTTGCTTCTTGTATCTGAATGTCAAATTTTCTATTCAACTCTGGTTTTTTCAGCAAGAATGCTTGAAAGTCCTCTATTCCACGGAATGACCATATTTTCCCCTGAAACATGATACTCAGTTTTGCTGGGTAGGTGACCCTTGGTTTAATCCCAGCTCCTTTGGCCTCCAGAATATCATATTCCAAGCCCTTTGATCCCTCAGTGTAGAAGCTGCCAGATCCTGGGTTATCCTGATTGTGTTTCCAGAATATTCAAATTGTTTCATCCTGGCTCCTTGTAATATTCTCTCCTTAATCTGGGAATTCTGGAACCTGGCTATAATATTCTTAGGAGTTTTCTTTTGGGGATCTTTTTCAGGAGGTGATCCACAGTGGATTCTTTCAACCTCTATTTTGCCCTCTGATACTAAAACATCAGAGCAGTTTTCTTTGAGAACTTCCTGGAGGATGATTCCTAGGTTCTTACTTTGGTCATGGCTTTCAGGTAGTCCAGTAATTTTTAAATTATCTCTCCTAGATCTATTTTCCAGGTCAGTGGTTTTTCCCATGAGATATTTCACACTGCCTTCTATTCTTTCATTTGTTTGGATCTGTTTAACAGCATCTTGATTTCTCATAAAGTCATTTAGCTTCCATTTGCTCCAATCTAATTCTGAAGCAATGATTCTCCTCAGTGAGCTTTTGAGATTCTTTTTCCATCTGGCAAATTCAGCTTTTTGAGGCATTCTTCTCCTCATTGCCTTTTGAGCCTCCTTTGCCATTTGAGTCAGTCTGTTTTTTAAGGTATTATTTTCCTCAGTCAGGCTGTTGACTCTCATTTCATAATTTTCTTGCATTGTTCTCATTTCTCTTCCCAATTTTTCCTTCACTTCTCTTATCTGCTTCTTAAGGTCCTCTATGGCCTGTAACCAGCTCGTATTTTCCTTTGAAGTTTTTGGTGCAGGAGTTCTGACTTCATTGTTTTCCTCCTGTTCCATGCTTTGCTCCTTTTTTATCCACAAAATAGGAGTGTAATGTTGGAATCTTCTGTCTGCTTTGTTTCCTTTGCCTGCTCATTTTGCCACTCAATTACTTGACTTTTGGGCTTTTTGCTACAGTAGGACTCTGCCACCAGACAGGGGAGTTTTTGTCCCAAATGCTGGGGTTTTCTCAGCTGCTGGAGGTATTAGATGGGTACCCTCTCTGAGGTCTCCACATGCTCTGGCAAGCTGGACACACAGACCAGGACCTCCACCCTAGACTGCAATCCAGATCCAAGAATGTTAAAGCAAGAGCGATTACCCCTCAGACTGGTGCTTGGTCCCCCTACACTCTGCAGGCCAGGAGCTGAAGCTGCCACGTGGCACTGGCTGGCTGTGCCGGCATCTCAGCAGTTTCTCACCCTGGGGGGAAAAGCCAAGCACTTCCACTTACTGGTCCCAAATTCCGGACTGCACTGACCTCTCACTTTGTCCTTTTCATCTATGTGTTGATAAATCTGTAAATGGCCACAGCTGCTGCTGATCTGGAATCCCTCTGGCCAGCGGCTGGTCACACCTGCCCTGGGGCTAAAGCCTTGTTGTGGGACTGAGCTTGGCTCCCAGAGCACTGCGCTGGATTCCTGCTGGCCTGCTGGGTTGTCCTCAGTGGGAGTTTAGCTTCTCTGTGTCATTTTGTGGGTTCTGCAGCTCCAAAGTTTGTTTAGAGTCCCCTTTTTACATGGATTGGGGAAGGTGGAAGCCGGAGCTGCAGGAAGGTTGTGCTTCTACTCTGCCATCTTGGCTCCGCCCCCTCTTATATTGTTAGTTAAAGTTTACATCTGGAACTGGGTTTTGGACTGCCCTCCATTCCCCTTCCCCCTCTGCAGGCTTACACACACACACACACACACACACACACACACACACACACACACACACACACACAAATATTGCTCTCTTTTTTTCTTTTATAAGAGCTCTGACATTTGGAGGAAATTCACAAGATGGTTGGGTAAATGCTCTTGGTGGACTATACCCCTCCCCATTTTCTTCTACATTCAATAAATAGATGTTTATTGTTAATAAGTATAATCAATTGAATGGATTATTCTACAAATATTAGGATGACTCTTATTGAGAGAGGAACAAAGAGAAGTGGGGTAGGAATAAATCATAGATTTTATATTTTTGAATGATATTTTATTCTATCCCAAGATGCTCTGTGTGTGTGTTTTGTGTGTGTGTGAATATGTGTGTGTGTGTGTGTGTGTGTGTGTGTGTGTGAACCTGAAGGAAAAAAGGAATCTGTGCTTTAATATGCTCTTCCTTTCTTGGCGACCAGTAGGGATATTGTAGAGACACTGCAGTATTTTAGGAAGAATATTCCAAGAAGGTGCCAGAGTAGTTTGATTAGCACCATTTACCTCATGACTTGAGGGTCACCAAATCACCTTCCCTCTTTGGGTTAACACCACACTGCCTTCCTAAGGAAGGAGGCAGCAGAAAAACCTGTGTGAGCTGCTACTGCTACTTCAGAATCTCAAGTTTCAACAGTGGTAATCTTCAAGTGTCATATATAATCTCCACCTATGTTATTATGCATCAGGAGATCTTGGTTATCTATCATGGTGTGGTCAAAAAGTACAGTCTTGGAGCCAGAAGACCAGGGTTCACATCCATTATACTTCCTGTTTCTGTGAGAGAAGATTGTAGGGAGAGAGAAGGAATTGTGCTAAATAAGAAAGAAAAGAAAATTACTATATAGGGAGGTTGGGAGATGGTTATGGCTGCAGAGAGTTGAGTTGCTGAGATTAAATAAAAGAAGTAGAATGGGGTTGTTCAGTTATTAAGATCTGACAATTAGCTGTAAAAGTTTTAACCAAGTACTTGTATTTGAGTTATAAATATTTATTTTTAATAGAACCTTAGAATTTTATTTTTTTAATTATTTATTTACTTTTGGTTTACAGCATTCAGTTCCACAGTCCCTTGAGTTTCAAATTTTCCCCTCCCTCTCCTTGCCCCCATGGAGGCATTCAATCAAATATAGGATCTACAAATACCTTCACATTAAACATTAGTCACGTTGTAAAGAAGGATTATAACCAATGGAGTGAACAATGAGAAAGAAGAAACAAAGCAAAAAAATAAAAAGAGAAAGAGAGAGAACAAGAAGTTTGCATCAATCTGCATTCAGACTCTGTATTTTTTCTCTCTGGTTGTGGTTATCCCTTTCCATCATGAATCTTTTGGAGTTGTCTTATAAACTTGCATTGGTGAGAGGAGCTCAATCTATCAAAGTTATTCGTCACACATATGATATGTCTGTAATTGTGTACAAAGTTCTCCTGGTTCTGCTATCCTCACTCAGCATCAGTTTATTTAAATCTCTCCAGGTTATTATGAAGTCCATATGCTCCTCATTTCTTATAACACAAGACCATGCCATTACATTGATATAGCACAACTTGATTAGCCATTCCCCAACTGATGGGCATCCTCTTGATTTCCGATTCTTTGCCACCACAAATAGAGCAGATATAAATATTCTTTGTACAAATGGGTCCTTTTTCCACTTCTATGATCTCTTTGTGATTCAGTCCTAGAAGTGGTATTGCTATGTCAAAGGGTATGCACTCATTTATAGCCCTTTGGCATAGTTCCAGATTGCTCTCCAGAATGGTTGAATCAGTTCGCAACTCCACCAATAATGCATTAGTGTTCCAATTTTTCCACATCCCCTCCAACATTTATCATTTTCCTGTTTTGTCATCTTAGCTAATCTGAGCAGTGAGGTGTGGTACCTCAGAATTGTTTTTTATTTGTATTTCTCTAATCAATAGGATTTAGAGCATTTTTTCATATGCTTATAGATATCTTCAATTTCTTCTTCTGAAAACTGCCTGTCCATATCCTTTGGCCATTTATCAATTGGGGAATGAATTGTATTCTTATAGATTTGACTCAGTTCTCTGTATATTTTAGAAATGAGGCTTTTATCAGAGACACTGGTTGTAAAAATTCTTTCTCAATTTTCTACTTCCCTCTTAATCTTGGTTACGTTGACTTTATTTGTACAGAAAAATTTCAGTTTAATGTAATCAAAATTATCCATTCTGAATTTCATAATGCTCTCTAACCCTTGTTTGGTCATAAAATCTTCCCTTCTTCATAAATCTGACAAATAAATGATTCCTTGATCTCCCAGATTGCTTACAGTATCAGCCTTTATACCTATATCATGTACCCATTTAGTTTTGATTTTGGTATACAGTATGAGATACTGGTCTACACCCAAGTTTCTGCCATACTGCTTTCCAGTTTTCCCAGTAGTTTTCGTCAAATAGTGAGTTCTTATGCCCAAACCTGGGGTCTTTAGGTTTATCAAACAGCAGATTACTATAGTCATTGACTACTGTGTCTCGTGCACCTAATATATTCCACTGATCCACTACTCAATTCCTCAGCCAGTACCAAGTAGTTTTGATGCCTGCTGCTTTATAATACAGTTTAAAATCTGGTATGGGTAGGCCACCTTTCCTTGTATCTCTTTTCATTAATTCACTTGATATTCTGGACATTTTGTTATTCCAGATAAATTTTGTTACTATTTTTTCTAGCTCTATAAAATCATTTTTGGTAGATTGATTGGTATGGCACTAAATATGTAAATTAATTTAGGTAAAATTGCCATTTTTATTATATTAGATCAACCTAGCCCTGACCAATTGATGTTTTTCCAATTATTTAGATCTGATATTATTTGTGTGAAAAGTAATTGTAATTTAAATAGGTCCTAGGTTTGTTTTGGCAGGCAGATTCCCAAATATTTTGTAATGTCTACAGTAACTTTAAATGGAATTTCTCTTTCTATCTCTTGCTGTTGGATTTAATTAAAAATATATAGGAATGTCAAGGATTTTTGTGGGTATTTTATATCCTGCAACTTTGCAAAATTTATTTATTATCTCAAGTAGTTTTTTTTAACTTGATTCTCTAGGACTCTCTAAGTATATCATCATATCATCTGCAAACAGTGATAGCTTAGTCTCTTCTTTGCCTAATTTGATTCCTTCAATTTGTTTTTCTTTTCTTATTGCTGCTACTAACATTTCTAGTACCAAATTGAATAAGAGGAGTGAGAGTAGACATCCTTGTTTCACTCCCGATGTCACTGGAAATGCTTCTAGCTTATACCCTTTATATACAATACTTGCTGGTGGTTTTAGATAGATACTACTTATTATTTTAGATAGATGCTATTTATTATTTTAAGGAAGATTCCATTTATTCCTATACTTTCCAGTGTTTTTAATAGGAATGAGTGTTGTATTCTGTCAAAAGCCTTTTCTGCATCTATTGAGATTATAATTAAATGATATGTATATTATTCTTGTGATAAGTTGCTGCAGTCTGTTTGCTAATATTTTATTTATAATTTTTGCATCTATATTCATGAGGGAAATTGGTCTATAATTTTTTTCTCCATTTTGTCTCTTCCCAATTTAAGTATCAGTACCATATTTGTGTCATAAAAAGTTTGCTGGGACACATTCTTCTCCAATTTTCCCAAATTATTTGTAAAGTATTGGAAACAATTGTCCTTTAAATATTTGATGCAATTCACTAGCAAATCCACCTGGCCCTGGAGATTTTTTCCTAGGAAGATCATTGATAGCTTGCTTGATTCATTTTTCTGAGATGGGATTATTTAAGTAATTTAATTCCTCTTCAGTTAATCTGAGCAATTTATATTTTTGTAAATGTCCATCCATTTCACTAAGATTGTCAAATTTATGGGCATACAACTGGGAAAAATAATTCCTAATTATTGTTTTAATTTCCTCTTCATTGCAGATTAATTCACCCTTTTCATTTTTGATACTCATAACTTGGTTTTCTTCTTTCTTTTTTTTTATATAATTGACTAATGCTCTATCAATTTTTCTGTTTTTTTTTTATAAAACCAGCTCTTAGTTTTATTTTTTAATTCAAGTTTGCTTAATTTCAATTTCATTAATCTCTCCTTTGTTTTTCAATATTTCAAATTTAGTATTAAATTGGGAGTTCTAACTGTTTTTTCTTTTTCTAGCTTTTTCAGTTGCATGCCCAATTAATTGACCTCCATTTCCTCTATTTTTTTTATTCATGTATGCATTCAGAGAAATAAAACTTTCCCTAAGAACTGGTTTTTCTGCATCCCACAAGTTTTGGTATATTGTCTCATTATTGCCATTCTCTTGAATGAAGTTACTGATTGTTTGTATAATTTGTTGTTTGATCCACTCATTCTTTAGGATTAAATTATTTAGTTTCCAATTAGTTTTTACTCCATCTTTCCATGGCCCTTTATTACATACAATTTTTCTTGCATCATGATCTGAGAAGGACACATTTAATATTTCTGCCTTTCTGCCTTGAATTGTGAAGTTTTTATGCCTAAGTACATGGTCAATTTTTGTGTATGTGCCATGTACCACTGAGAAGAAGGTATATTCCTTTTTATCCCCACTCAGTTTTCCCCAGAGGTCTATCATATCCACCTTCTCTAACAATCTATTCACCTCCTTAACTTCTTTCTTGTTTATTTTGAGGTTAGATCTATTAAGTTCAGAGAGGGGGATATTGAAGCCCCCACTAGTGTAGTTTTGCTGTCTATTTCTTCCTCTAACTCCCTTAACTTCTCTACGAATCTGAATGCTATACCGCTTGGTGCATATATGTTTAGTAATGATATTGCTTCATTTTCAATGGTGCCTTTTAGCAGGATATAGTTTTCTTCCTTATCTCTTTTAATTAGATCTATTTTTACTTTTGCTTTATCTGAGATAAGGATTGCTCCCCCTGCTTTTTTTTAACTTTAGCTGAAGCATAATATATTCTACTCCAGCATTTTACCTTTACCCTGTGTGTGTCCCCCTTTTTCAAATGTGTTTCTTGTAGACAGCATATTGTAGGATTATGGTTTTTAATCCATTCTGCTATTTACTTCTCTTTTATGGGAGAGTTCATCCCATTCACATTCACAGTTATGATTACTATCTGTATTTTCCCTCCATCGTATTCCCTCCCCTGTTTATGTTTTTATTTCTCCCTTCCCCTCTTTAATAATTTTTCTTTTGACCACTGCCTCCCTCAGTATTCCCTACCTATCCACCCCCCTCCCTTTACCTATCCTTCCACCTTACTATTTCTTCCTTTCTAAGTACCCCTCCTTTTTCACCCTTTCCCCTCCTACTGCCTGTGGGGTATGATAAATTTTTATACTTAACAAAATGTGTTATTCCCTACTTGAACCCAATCCAATGAGAGTAAATTTCATATGGTGTTCCTCTCCCTCCCTCCTTTCCCTCTACTATAATGATTTTTTGTGTCTCTTCAGGTCCAAATCCTATATTTAACTGATTATGTTATACTCTCCTTGAACCAAAACAAATGACAGTAAAATTGATATTATGGTCATCTCCCTCCCTGCTTCCTTTTTCTTATAGTATGTTTTTATGCCTCTTCATGGGGCATAATTTACCCTTTTCTGCCTCCTCCTTTCCTTTTCTCCCATTACAATCCCTTTGTAATCATTAATAAGGTTTTTTTTAATAATCAGATTAGTTAATTCATAACCACACCCTTTATCTATGTATATCCTTTGTAAATGTTGCAATAATTACACATTTCTAGATATGGTCAGGTATCAGCTTCCCATATAGGGAAATGAACAGTTTGCTGTTATTATCACAAGATATGTGAGTGTGTGTATGCTTGCATGTGTGTATGTGTGTTTTCCTTGTTTACCTTTTTATGTCTCCCTTGAGTCTTGTATTTGGAGATCAAATTTTCCATTGAGTTCTAGCTTTTTCATCAGGAAGGTCTTGAAGTCCCTTATTTCAGTGAATGACTATCTCCTTGCCTGAAAGATTATGCTTAGTTTTGTTGGATAGTTGATCCTTGGTTGTAGTCCAAGAACTTTTGCCTTATGAAATATCAGATTCCAATCCCTCTGATCTTTTAATGTAGATGCTGCTACGTCCTGTGTGATCCTTACTGTAGTTGCACAATATTTAAATTTTTTCTTTCTGGCTGCTTGCAGTATTTTCTCCTTGACATGATAATTTTGGGATTTGGCTACAATATTTCTTGAAGTTTTCAATTTGGCATCTCTTTCAGGAGGTGTCTGGTGAATTCTTTCTATAACTATTTTACCCTCTGGTTCTAGGACCTCTGGGCAGTTTTCTTTGATAATTTCTTAGAGGATGTTATCCAGGCTTTTTTTTTTTTTCAGCATGGCTTTCTGGTAGATCGATTATTCTTAGATTATCTCTCCTGGATCTGTTCTCCAGGTCAGTTGTTTTTCCAATGAGCTATTTTACATTTTCTTCTAATTTTTCAATCTTATGTTTTCTTTGACCGATTCTTGGTGTCTCATAGAGTTATTCGCTTCGATTTGACTGGTGCCAATTTTTAGTGAATTATTTTCCTTGTTTGGTTTTTGAAGCCCCTTTTCCATATGTTCAGATTTCATTTTTAGGGAAGTATTTTCTCCAGTTAGATTTTGAACCTCCCTTACCTATTCACAATTTTTTCTTTTTAAGGATTTGCTTTATTCAGTGAGATTTTTTCCACTTTGGCAATTGTAGTTTTAAAAGACTTGGTCAATTTATCTTCTACCTCTCTAATTTGGCTTTTAAAATCCTTCTGGAGCTCTTCTAAAAATGCTTTCTGGGCTTGAGACCAGTACATATTTCCTTCTGTGGTCTCAGGTGCGGGTATAGAGTCAATGGTGTCCCCTTCTGAAATTGGTTCTTCTTGTTCACAATAATAGGATTCAATCATCTTTGGTTTTGCTTTTCCAATTTGCTTCCTGCCCATTGTGATTGCCTATTTCCCGCCTTTTAAAGTGAATTCCTGCTGTTGGGGTACAGAGGGCTCTGACCCATACTTCTCAAGCTGGGAGCTAGGGGACTGGTTGTTGACTTTGTGTGCTGTAGCCTCTGTGTGTCTAGAATGAGGCCAAGGCCAGGACTTTCAGTGTTTCCCCTGGGTTACCTGGAGGCTTACAGAGTAACATGGGGGGAGGGGTGGTTTCACTTCAGGTTTCTGCCTCTTTGCCCCTGGGTAGAGCTAAGGCAGGCTCAGCAGCTGGTGGATGGCTACACTACTGTCTTCAGATTCCCCTGATTGTGCTAAGACGCCTGTAGGCTTCTTTTGTTAGCACTTGCTGGCTCCCCCCCACCTCCCCTTGGGCTTTGGTATCTCCTGCTGGTCAGTTAAGATGGGGCTGGGGCTTGTGGAGATGTCTCCCACCCTTCCCTTCAGGCTTGACACAGCCTCAGTCACAACCTTCCTCTAAGACTCCTAAGTTGGTTCCACTATTTCAGGATCATAATGGGGGGGGGGGGGTAGAGCAGCTAGGGTTTACTCCACCTTGTTAGCTCCCTAGAGTTCAGGTAGGTGATTTTTAAAACATCCAAACTGTGGGTTGATAGCCCCAGGAGAAGATGCTGCTGCTGCCACAGGCCCTGTTTGTCTCTTACCTAGCTCCACAGATCCTCTATCCTGCTGTTAGAGGTCTGAGAATCGCCCCTGTGGCGGGTGAATCCTCTGGCCAGGGCTCACTCTAGCTCTGCTGTGGTCTGGTCTCAGGTCTATGCTGGTGCAGCCTCCACTAACTCCATGCTCTGTGCTTTCCCTGCCCAGTCCTACATGCACACTTTCCTGGATTGGGAATCTGCAACACTGTGTCTCCCAATGGATTCTGTCACTCTAAAATTCATTCAGATTCACTTTTTAGAGGTTGCTGACAGAATTCACAGAGGAGTTCAAATGAGTTCCTGCTTTCACTCTGCTATCTTGGCTCCACCCCCAGGATAAACACTTATAGATAGTTCATTTTTTAATAGAAAATTTCATACATTACAAAGAATGTGCAGAAATTATGAAGTGACTTAAATTGAGGATGTAATATTTATATTTCTGCCACAGCTGTATGGAACACAGCTGTGTTCCAACCATAGGCTGACTTTCTCCTCATGGAGAATGTGAAAAAAAAAAATCAGAAACAGAAGTAAGTATTCAATGGAAAAAAAAATCTGAGTTGGGGGAGGGGAGATGACCCTTGTCATCTACTCAAAATGTTTGATTGTGGAGATAAGAAAGAAGAATCAAAATTAGAGATTCAGAATTTGAGCTTCAAAATTGACCTGAGGCACCTCCTCGAGGAGTGAGCTGGATGCTGTTAGGATGAGGAAGCTGTTGTCCTGAAGGAGTCAGAGAGAGAGAGAGAGAGAGAGAGAGAGAGAGAGAGAGAGAGAGAGAAAGTTACAGAGATAACTTACAAAAAGTCACCCAGTAAAGGTCAGAGGAAGATGAGGAAGAAGATGGTGATTCCCTACTCGGGGAGATGGTACTGAGTCAATTATTTGTCAACCTGATAGAAAGAGAGAAGTCTAGTGTATATCCAGGGCAGGTTTCCAAGACATAATAGAGAACCTACCATGACTTAATGAAATAGATGATAAATACTCCCTTTTAGTGATTCATGTGGGTTGATGCTTCAGACACTTTCAGACACTTCTTGACATGAATGACACTTGCAGAAGGAGGAACTTAAAAAGGGTTATCAGTGGTTATGAATTCTTAGGTAAGAAATGAAAGTTTATACTGTGTTTTTCTTACTTTTTCCTCCAAGAGGCAAGGGATACAGAAGAAAAATATTAATTTGAAAAATGGACAGAGAGCTAATAAGATGGTATACAAAGATAAAATGTGAATTTCTGGATCTCAGTTTAAATACACAGTGTTCCAAAAGTTTAGGACAGGCTTAAATTTTAATAGTATAAGATTACATTAAGTACAAAATTACATTAATACTTTAGGAACATCCTATGTAAGAATGATAGATTCCTGGCCAGAGGCAGAATACACCTAATGAAGGATGGTAAAAAAAAATTTAAGGAAAGGATCTTCTCTCCCCACCTCAATTAATGTAATGCATAGGATATAATCACAAAATATAAAGTGGCACTTGGAGCTTACCCCTGTTACTCCTTATAAAGTTAAGGACTTTTCCTATAATTACAACAATGTGTAAATAAGCCCTTAGTCAGACTGAGATGGCTACAGGGCTTTGGACATCAGATTAATGCAATTCACATCACACAGAGAGCAAAAAATTCAGTGGTTAATGATTGCAGACTTAGAAGAACTTTGTTGAGGCAAACTCTTCATCTATAACAGAGGGTTTCAAGGAGGTAGAGAGAACTCTCTCTCCTCTTCACCCCCTATATAACCTGTAATTTGACCTACTGGACCTGTGGGAGACGATTCATCCATCTTAGAATAGAGAAACACACCAAAAGATAGACATAAATACAGGCAGCTACAAGGAGCATGACTCCCTCTCAGAAGAGAAATGTTCCAGTTCTAGATTCAAGAAAAGGACAGACCTTAGAAGTCCAACCAAATGACTCACCCAGCACTGACACTGTATTCAATAGGAGCTGTAATCATAAATGTGTGAGGATCCTGTAAGAGAGAAATGACTTCCAAGTCCAACAGGGTTATACTAAAAACCTAAAAGCAGTCATATCTTTTGAGACCTAATCAGAATGTGGGAGTACCAAAGAAGTAGCCCTGAATGTATGTATACTATAGGAGTTTTAGACTTTATGTAGACTATATCTGGGTGCCATTTTCATTTCCTGGAGAGATTTTCCATCTGAGGTCTCCTTTTCTTTTAAAATTATAATTGGACAGTGAGTTTTCTGTTGTATTTCCTTTACAAACAAGAACAGTTCCTTTGAGATAGCTTATACTTATTTTGATGCTTAAAAACTGACATTTGTTGTATTACAAACACCTCTTGCAAGTGTTATCAAGGTTATTCTTCACATGTAGCATGTGATACTGTATTTGAAAGGTAGACAGAATAGACATCTCTAACCTTTTCTCCTCCCATGAGGTCCTGTGACTACAGGTGCAACAGAATGATAAAGAATAATCATGAGATCAATGTAGCTGTCTTTGGGGCTCAAGATGACCTCATTCCCTGGTATACTCCAATTTTCTGAAACTGGATAAGAAGATTTTTAACTTCATGACCAATGCTGAATTCTCTTTGCTAAGACAGAAACAAAAGTATAGCTACGTGATCCACAAATATAACCAAAAGTGTGTCTGTTATTCTAATAATTATCTGATGAAGGTGTTCCTATGTTAGCATTTTGAGTACTCCATTTCCTTGGCCCTCTATCTCTCTAAGAAGAATAGTCTAAAACATTACTTCACCTCTCATATGATAGCCTTAGATTCTATGGTGGAAGTTCAGCATAATTGGTATTGTTGCTCCTGTGTATCACACTTGAGAAGACCTAGATCTTGCTAAAGCTGAGCTCTGTGAATTATATTGATCCTTAAAGCTCAGGAGTACCTATCTCAACTTGGACATTATTGGTGATGGGTTTTGAGTCTGCATAAATCTGATGACAAATACAAGAAGGTCAAGTACCAAACCCAGGAACAATCTATGTAGAATAATTTTTTCCTCTACTCTCAAGTCAATAGCACCTATCTCTATCAAATCTCTACACTGGTTGCTCCATCCTGAGGAATTACGTAAAAGAATTTTCTTCTTTGTTATTAGAGATACTATTACAGATAAAATTAAGCTAAGGATCTTTTGATCCATCACCCTCAAATATCTTATCAATTATATCATGAATTGTTTATAAACATTCATGATATAACATATGGTCTTGTTCCTGTGAAGTTATCCACTGCCTTGACAACTTAAATTACCTGTCAGACTCATCACTTTTTCTGGATCAGGGACCTTCCAGTGTCCCAGGTGCACTTTTGTCTATCCTATCCACATCTCCCAGGATTGTTTTCCTGGACACATTCATATCCAGAGAACATGCTAGTTTGGGGCCTTTGATATAAATATACCAAAGAGCCTCTGCCTTAGTCAGATGAAATAGAGTTTCCATATTTAATTATGACATGAAATCTCTCTGTAGGAATGCCTCCTTTGATTAGAAGGCATCCTCCCTCTTTAAGTAACTCTTTATACTCAGAGGACCAGTATAGAATTTCTAGGAATACTTCACCGCTGTCAGTTCCTCAGATATATATTTCTGTAGTCAAAATTCTTGGGCAGGATTAGAAAAATTTTGTAAATTTTCTTACCAGCCTTAACATCAGCAGTTTTACTTGTACTTTCCTCCAATCCTTTCATCTTTCTGTCCAATAGCCTTTTCTTAAATTATAGGTCCACTCTTAATATTAGTAGACCAATATATTTTTTCAACTGTAAAAGCAAGATGGTACCCCTCAATTACCTTAGCTTCCATCTTTTTTAGATTTTGCTCCATGTGTACCCATATTAATACACAACTAGTAATGCAATTAATAAATATAAAGTATTACAACAACAATAGTCTATGGTATTAATATACTATAATTAGACAATGCAGCATACAGCAAAAGACATGAATTTAAGTCATGAAAACAATATCAATAACTTTTCATGTATCAATATATAACAATTATAGATGCAGTATAATTCAGATTTTGAAAAAAATATATCACATTAATAAATTCAACAATCATATTATAGTAAGCTGAAGTCTTTCAATAAATGAAAAAAATTACATTAAAAAAGTTTCCAGATACAACCAGGAAAAACCAAATTATCTATATTTCTAAAAATAATCTTCCTATGAAGGAAAAAAATTAAACAACATTTTACAGAATAGGAAGTCAAAATCTGCTAACGGCTAGAAACTTTGTAAGTTAAAAAAATTTGCCCAAAATTCAGACTGTTTGCCTGAACTGCCATCCATTCAAATACAAAGGGCTAGGTAAGAAATTGGCCTAAAAAACAGCCTTAAGTTTCACTATCACACACAAAAAAAAATCAATCTGAAAAATAAAATCCTCCCTACAAGTCTTCACTCACACACACACACACACACACACACACACACACACTATAAGCTTACAAGTAGAAAATGTAAGCTAGACTATAGGGAGAAATCAGTTACTATTTGTATTCACCAGGCCAGCAAAAACATAAACTAAAACAATGAATCTTATGGAATTGAAAGGTAGAGATTTCACTTATTCAATAAAAGCCTAAATTTGTTTGAGATAAAAAAGTAAACTTAAATGGTCCCATTCAGAAAAAAAAAATTTCTTTATTTATTCTTTATTTATTTAGTATTTAATTTTTCCCAGTTACACATAAAATAATTTTCTTACATTTGTTTTTAAACTTTCTTTCCCTTCCTCCCTCCCCACCACACCTCCTCATTGAGAAGGCAAGCAATTCCATATAGGTTATAAATGTGTAGTCATGCAAAACTTATCTATAATAGTCATTTTGTGAGAGAAAACAAAAAAAAAACTCAAGAAAACTAAAGAAAGTTTTTTTAAAAGGTGTGCTTCAGTCTGTATTCAAACACTATCAATTCTTTCTCCAGGGATGAATAGCATTTTTCATCCTAAGTCTTTCAGAGTTTTCATGTATTGTTGCATTGCTGAAAATAGACAAATCATTCACAGCTGATCATCTTACAATATTGCTGTTACTTTGTACCCAGTACATTTCACTTTGCATAAACCCATGAAAGTCTTTCCAGATTTTTCTGAGAGCATCCTGCTCATCATCATCAATACAATAGTATTCTATCATAATTACATACCACAATTTGTTCAGTCATTCCCCAATTGGTGAACATCCCCTCAATTTCTAATTCTTTATCCCCAGAAAAGAGCTGCTATAAATATTTTATACATATAGGTCCTTTTCCTTTGTTGGGATACAGACCTAGTAGTGGTATTACTAGATCAAAGGGTATAGTTTCAAATTGTTCTATAGAATGGTTGAATCAGTTTGCAACTTTGTCTTCAATACATTAATGTCTCATTTTTCCCACGTCCCCTCCAACATTTGTCATTTACTTTTTTTGTCTTATTAGCCAACTTAATAGGTATTAGATAGTACCTCAGAATTATTTTAATTTTCATTTCTCCACTCAGTAGTGAGTTAGAATATTTTTTTTCATATGGCTATAGATAACTTTAATTCTTTCATCTGAAAACTGATTATATCTTTTGATCATTTATCAATTGGGGGATGGCTCTTATTTTGATAAGTTTGACATAGTTCTATATAGGTTAGAGAAATGAGACCTTTATTAGAAGAACTTGCTTCAAATTTTTTTTTCACAGTTACTATTGCTAACTGTATTTCCATCCATCCTATTCCCCCTAGCCCTGTTTATTCTATTACCTCTCTCCTTTCACCCTGTCCCTCCTCAAAGTGTTCTGCTTCTGGCTACCTCTTTCCCCAATCTGCATTCCCATCTATAACTCTTCTCCTTTCTCTTATTGCCTTCCTGTTCTATTTTCCTATAGGGTAAGATAGATTTCTATACTGCATTATCTGTGTATGTTATTTCCCCAGTTAAATAATTTTTAATTAATAAATAAAAATAATTTTTGATTTGTTTTTAAAACTTGTCTTGTTTTTAAAATTGTCTCCCTTCCTCCCTCCCTATCCATATCCCCATTGAGAAGGCAAGCAATTCAATATAGGTTATACATGTATAGCCATGCAAAACACTTCAATAATAGTTACGTTGTAAAAGAGTTTATTCCCCTCCATTCTGTCACACCCCCGGTTTATTCTATTCTCTCTTTTCACTCTGTCCCTCCTCAAAAGTGCTATGCTAGTACTCCTCCTCATCCCAGGACTGCCACCTCGGACTGCAACCTAGCTTCAAGTATGGGCAAGTAACAGAGTCCTGCCTCAGTGATATCAAAGAGACCCCTTCTGACCAGTTGTTTGACTCCTTACTGTCTGTGGGCTGAGAGCTCTGGAAGCAGCCAATGCCACTGCCACCACTGCTGATTCAGTCCCAAAGCTTGCTCCTGGTTTGCTGGGGTCAGGGCTGTGCTGGGACCCCAGCTGAACTGTGCTCCTCTCTCACCCGGGTCCAATAGACCTTTCCCACTGATCTTCTAAATTGCTTTTGGTGTTTGTGGGCTGAGAAGTCTGGAAACCACCAGAGTAGATAGTTATTCAATCACCTGATGCCTGCTCCAGGTTTGCTGGGGCCCAGTCTGTGCTGGCATGTCCTGCACTGGAATACCCTCCTCTCTCAGCCTGGTGCAACAGATATTTCCTGTAAACCTTCCAAGTTTTCTTGGGCTGGAAATTTGTTTCACTCTGTCTTTTTGGGGGTTCTGATGCTCTAGAATTTTTTTAAAGTCATTTTTTAAATAGATATTTGCAGGGATTTAGGGGAAGACTCAGGTGAGTCCCTGACTTTACTCCACCATTTTGGCTCCACCCCCATCAATGGCTATTCTTGAGAACAATTTACTGAAGAACCAGAAGGAAAAGAGAAAAAATTTTTTGAAACTTTTTTTCTAACTAGCAAAAAATCTCTACAATTTCTTATAGATAAATGTCCAGAAATTATATTCTTATGGACAATGCTTCTACATGTAACACAGTCTACCCTGATTTCCAATGCCTGCAGGTTCAACAAAGTCACAAAAACCTCTATTTGCCTTAATTTCCTTCACTGCAAAATAGTACCTACCTCCCAAGATTGTTGTGAAGATTAAATGAAACAGTATTTGTAAAAAATCACTTAACACAGTGCCTGGCATATAGTAGATACCATATAAATCCTTACTCCCTCCCCTTCTTCTCCTCTTCCCTTACACAAGTGCAGTAGATAATATGGGCAAAAGAGATTTTGCTTATCTAAAACACAGATGCTCAGTAATTTGCCTAGTACATAGGTTGGCAAATTATGACCTATGAGTCAAATCCAAACCACCAAGTGTTTTCATACAGCCTGCAAGCTGAGAACACTTTTTTTTTGCATTTGTAAATCAACAGTACCAAAATACATGGTGGGCTGAATTTGGTTTGTGGTTTATAGTATGTCAATCCCTGACCTAGTGTATACTGTGTAAGCTCATCTTCTTTTTCATGTTTATTTTAGGTAGACACAAACTTCCTAACTTACTATGAAATGAGTCCAAACAGCTTGCTAAGATCCTTATGGCATCAATTCCAAGTACTTAATGTTCTTGGACCCCACATCTCTTTGGTACCTAAGTTCTTTTTCTTTTTAAGTTTACATGTTTATCATAGGAGCAAATTAAGAATTCTACCTGGATTGTTCTTTGTATGAGCAAGGATTTGGAGGGGGGGGAATTTTAGGTGTTATGGTACAGGGACCAAGGGAATACTTTTGTTTAGATCTCCAGTGGTATCACCTTATTTGTGAAAGGAGGCATTTCTTGGCCACTCAGCAAAGGTACATGATCTGACCCACTGAAGAGAAATATACTCTTCTTGCCAGTAATTCCACCAACATCTCCCCCCCCCCATTGCCACAGAACAGTATGGTAACTCTCTGCTCCAACAATGTTCCACCAGAGAACCGAGGAATAGAAAATGCTGGTGAAGGATGTCAACATGTATGTGTGACTCCAGTGGGCCTGAAAAAAAGGAACTGTCAGGCATCCAGTTATGTTCAGTTCTGTCCCCACAGAAGTTACCTGAGGCTAATAAAATTAGAATTGGCCAATGGAGAAGACTGAGACAAATATGAAGTCCAACCCATGGGGTCACCACTATGAAAAGAGAAGGAGTCAGAAAGTGAGCAACAGAAGACTATAAGAAAAAAAAAAGACTGAAATGACCAAAGATCTCAGGAGGAAGGAAATTTGGTAAAAACCTTGAGCACAAATAGGTAAAACAGCAGGGAAGATATTAATAGCAAAAGGGAAAATGGATTTAAGATCATGAAAATGAATCCAGACACTTATTAATAAACATTGCAAGACAAAGAAAACTAATCAAAACTTAGTGAGATGGAAGATCTTGTGGACTCCCAAGATAGCATGGAATTACAGTGGGATGTTTCTGAATGTTTTAAGATAGAAATAAGAATTGTGATAGCAGAATTATGACCTGCAGCAGAGTAGAAAATCAGCAGAATAAAAAACCTTTAATCCACAGCAGCAAGTTTCACCAAAGAAACAAAAGATTGAACAACTGGTTGGGATGCAAATATACAGGAATGAAAGACAATTTAGAAAAGGGAAAACAAAAAGCTTTACAAAGGAAAATGAAAAGAAAGTCTTAATTCAGAAAAAAAAAATAGATACAACTGGAAGAAAATATAAACCTAACAAAACTTTAAGTGTGAATGAATAACAATCCAATAAAATGAAAGCATATGACAGATTGGGTATAAAATAAACTCCACCATGGTCTTTTGCTTAGACTAAACCTGAAAAACAGACATGCACAGAATAAAAATGAAGCCTCAAAACAAAGTTTACTATGCATAAGCCGAATTCAGTAAAACAGGATTTGTAATCATGCTATCAAGCAAAGGAAAAACAATAATTCCCAACATAAAAAGTGATTTTTAAATGTGTTAAGCAGAGAAGAACCATAGACAACAAGCCAGTATCAATAGTAAATTTATATGCTCTATATGAATTGATAAAGGAAATATTACCTGAATCACTGACTGGCTGACTGTTGTCCTTTGTTCTCAAAGAGGATCAAAATGACATCATTATGTTAGTCAAGTTTCAGTGTGTCTGACTGCGACTGATCAGACCAATATGAGCTTGGAATGTTCTACCACAGGTTGGGCACAAGTAGTTCATATGGACATTTAGGGTGGATTCTTTAAATTTTCACATTTCATGTTTCTTTTGAGCTATTTTAATTCTGGTTTGCTCATAGAGCACAGCACCTCCTCTGATGTGGGCATGCCATGATGAGTGCTCCTATACCAATGTCTAGGATGTCACAAATCAATTCCAAAGTTCTTGAGAGAGACCTTGAGGGCATCCTTGTCTTACTTCTACTGACTACCATGTAAATGCTTGCCCTGTGTGCGTTCTCCATAAAATAGTCCTTTTAACAGGCATATGTTTTGCATTTTGCTCATTGGAATTGTGCTGTCTGAAGCAAAGTTTGAATGCTTGACACCTTTAGTTCAAGAAGGGACTTCAATGTCTGGTACCTTATCCTGCTAGGTGATCTTTAGAATCTTCCTAGGGCAATTCAAATGGAAGTGATTCAATTTCCTGGAATGGTGCTGGTATACAGTCCAGGTTTCCTAGGCATACAACAATGAAGTCAGCCCATGGCTCTGTAGACCCTCAGTTTGGTAATCAGTTTTCTCCCATACTTTCCTTCAGAGCCTCCCAAACACTGAGCTAGTTCTGGCAATGCACACATCAACCTCATTATCAAGGTATTCATCCCTGGAAAGTATACTATTAAAGTAAGTTAACTTATTCACAACATTCAAAACTTCTCCATTTGCTGTGACCAATGGTTCCATGTGTGAATGGTGTGGTGGTGGCTGATAGAGACATGTGGTTTCTTGTTAGGTCAAAATTAGCACAAGCAACAGAGAAGTGATCCATACTTAGATGCATCTCAGCTTCAGAAGCTGCATTGAGTGCCCAATCATCTGCAACTGCATTGTCATGAGCCTGTTGGTCACTCCTTTTGGGAGTCATACAAGCTTGTTGTCTAACTTACTTTGGATTGCAAAACGTACATCAGCTTTGGAGTGCTCCACTTCACTGTGGTCATTCCAGAAAAATGTGTATCCAACCCCAATTTCAATAAGCTGGCCTTCATTTTCCAGCCTTACTTCACTTCAGGGCTGCTATTTGGATGCAATACCTGCCGAGTTCTCTTGTAACAAGAACTGTTTTTCTTTTAGGTCTACTGGATTTTGTGTTGACTATAAGTCTGTACACAATCCATGTGCTGATAGTGAGTGAAATCATCTTTGCATATATTTTTGTTCATTTTATCTGTTTCAACCACAGAGAGGGATCCCTGCCTGTTATGGTAATCAGGACAGGGTTGGGTAAGCAATTTTTAGGACACCTTTTCTAGCCGCTTCCTCACACCAGGAGGTAAGGTGTGATCCTTAAAGAGCTGCTCAGGCAACTAGATGGCTGCAGAATTCCACTGCTGCTTCTAGTGAGACGATGACCCTATGGCCTGGGCTGCCTGTGTGCAAGGTTGTGACTACAGCTCCCAGTATTTCTGCACCTGCTGATTCATCACCTGCCTGTCACCACAGAACTTTGTGATAGGTAAAATGAATTGGTATGGGTGATGTCTATTGATGTAAATTGGATTTAAGTGAGGCAGGGTTGCACAAAGTTGCTGGCCTCATTCTGTCCTCCAAAGTCATCACAGTCCAGTGGCAGGACAAAATCAAGAGGACTAGTGATGATTCAAGATACAGTAGATGACCTTGGTGTCTTCAAAGTCTAAGCACTCCACAGTACCAGCTTCAGTTGTCTTCCTTAGAGTCCCATGTATCTTGGGGCAGAATGGCATTTCAGATGTGGTGAAGGAAAACCTGAATCCAGAGGAAGAGAGCTGCTTAAAGAAGAGTGCAGATACTCTTTGGGGAATGCAGAAGGAGCTGCAACTTTAAAACCTTTTAATGTGCTGCCATCAAGAAAATAAGACAGAGGGGTGGAGCCAAGATGGCAGAGTAGAAGCATGACCTTCACGCGGCTCTGGCTTCCACCTTCCACAATCCATGTAAAAAGGGGACTCTAAACAAACTTTGGAGCTGCAGAACACACAAAATGACACAGAGAAGCTAACCTCCTGCTGAGGACAGCCTGGCAGGCCGGAAGGAATCAGCTAGCTCACTGCTCTGGGAGCCAAGCCCAGCCCTACACCGAGGCTTTAGCCCCAGTGCAGACCTGACCAGCCACCAGCCAGAGGGACTTCAGATCACCAGCAGTAGTGGCAGCTTCCAGATTTATCAACACATAGATGCAAAGGACAAGGAGAGGCCAGTGCAATCTGGACTTTGGGACCAGTAAGTGGGAGTGCTTGGCTTTTTGCCCCGGGGTGAGAAACTGCTGAGACACCAGCACAGCCAGCCAGTGCCACGTGGCAGCTTCAGCTCCTGGCCTGCAGAATGTAGGGGGACCAAGCACCAGTCTGAGGGGTAATCGCTCTTGCTTTAACCTGCTTGGATCTGGATTGCAGTCTAGGGTGGAGGTCCTGGGTTGTGTGTCCAACTTGCCAGAGCATGTGGAGACCTCCGAGAGGGCACCCATCTAATACCTCCAGCAGCTGAGAAAATCCCAAGGTTTGGGACAAAAGCTCCCCTGTCTGTTGGCAAAGTCCTACTATGGCAAAAAGCCCAAAAGTCAAGTAATTGAGTGGCAAAATGAGCAGGCAAAGGAAACAAAGCAGACAGAAGATTCCAACATTACACTCCTATTTTGTGGATAAAAAGGAGCAAAGCATGCAACAGGAGGAAAACAGTGAAGTCAGAACTCCTGCACCAAAAGCTTCAAAGGAAAATACAAGCTGGTTATAGGCCATAGAGGACCTTAAGAAGCAGATAAGAGAAGTGGAGGAAAATTTAGGAAGAGAAATGAGAACAATGCAAGAAAATTATGAAATGAAAGTCAACAGCCTGACTGAGGAAAATAATACCTTAAAAAACAGACTGACTCAAATGGCAAAGGAGGCTCAAAAAGGCCATGAGGAGAAGAATGCCTTAAAAAGCTGAATTTGCCAGATGGAAAAAGAATCTCAAAAGCTCAATGGGGAGAATCATTGTTTCAGAATTAGATTGGAGCAAATGGAAGCTAATGACTTTATGAGAAATCAGGATGCTGTTAAACAGATCCAAACAAATGAAAGAATAGAAAGCAATGTGAAATATGTCATGGGAAAAACCACTGACCTGGAAAATAGATCCAGGAGAGATAATTTAAAAATTATTGGACTGCCTGAAATCCATGACCAAAGTAAGAACCTAGAAATCATCCTCCAGGAAATTCTCAAAGAAAACTGTCCTGATGTTTTAGTACCAGAGGGCAAAATAGAGTTTGAAAGAATCCCCCAATCGCCTCCTGAAAAAGATCCCAAAAAGAAAACTCCTAGGAATATTATAGCCAGGTTCCAGAATTCCCAGATTAAGGAGAGAATATTACAAGCAGCCAGGAAGAAACAATTTGAATATTGTGGAAACACAATCAGGATAACCTGGCAGCTTCTACACTGAGGGATCAAAGGGCTTGGAATATGATATTCTAGAGGTCAAAGGAGGTGGGATTAAAACCAAAAGTCACCTACCCAGCAAAACTGAGTATCATGTTTCAGAGGAAAATATGGTCATTCAGTGGAATAGGGGACTTTCAAACATTCTTGCTGAAAAAACCAGAGTTGAATAGAAAATTTGACATTCAGATACAAGAAGCAAGAGAAGCATGAGAAGGTAAACAGGGAAAAGAAATCATAAGGAACTTATCAAAGTTGAACTATTAACATTCCTACATGGAAAAACAATAATTGTAACTGATGAAACTTTTCTCAGTAGTTGAAGGGATTAGAAATAGATAGATAGATAGACAGATAGATAGATAGATAGATAGATAGATAGATAGATAGATAGATAGA
>NW_027185735.1:3291793-3297969 GCF_028583685.1 Petaurus breviceps papuanus
GATAGATAGATAGATAGATAGATAGATAGATAGATAGATAGATAGATGGATATACATATGTCTATATATGAGGGTATATGGGCATATGAATACATATGTGAATGTGTGTATATATGTTTACAGGTATACATAGAGAGAGGGCACAGGACCAATTTAACAGGAAGGGATGATACTTAAAAGGTGAAATTAAGGGGTGAGAAGAATATAATGAGAGGAGATGGGGAGAGACAGATTGGGGCAAACTATCTCATACAGAAGAGTCAAGGGAAAATGGTTACAATGGAAGGGAAGAATAGGAAGGCAAAAGGGAATGGGTCAACCTTTTTCCCATTGAATCTGGCTTGAGGAGGGAGTGAAATACACACTAAATAGGGGATCTCACCCTCTGGGAGAATAGGGGGAGAAGAAAATGAGAAGGGGTATGATGGAAGGGAGGGCAGACTGAGGGGAGGGAAGTTGGAAGCACCTACTTTTGAAAAGGGACAGGTCTCAAAGCAAAGAATAGAACAAGTGGAAGGTGAGGTAGGAGGGAGGGAAATATAACCAGTCTTTTACAATATATCTACTATGTTATTGTTTTGCATTAGCCACACATGTACACCCTATACTGAACTGCTTATCTTCCCAGTAAGGGTGGGTGACAAGGAAGGAAGGGAATGAATCTGAAATTGAATGTTTTAAAATCAAATAGTCAAATGTATGTATGTATATGTATATGTCTCTGTGTGTGTATACATACTATTATTAATGTCATCTTACATGTAATTGGGAAATAAGATATACAGGCACTGAGGCATAGAGATCCACTGGAAAAGTCGAAAGGGGTATGGGAGAAAATATGGGAGAGAGCAGATTGAAGGAGGGGATATCCTGTGGGACTGCTATTTTGGGGCAGTGGGTAGGGGAAAAACGGGGAGAAAATTTGTAACTGAAAATCTGGCGGAAATGAACAATGTAAATCAGAAGTTAATAAAGCATTTTAAAAAAGAGTACATGACAGTGGTTAAGGCGTTATGTATGATGCACTTTTCAAATATGTCAAATCTTTCCTCTGATTAGTGATTGAACATCAGAAATGTAAAACCTGTGAATACACTCTAGTCTCTTCCTAAAGTTACAAATGGGGAATAGTACAGTGTGGCTATTTGTTTAAACCCTGTTGTTGTTTGCATATGATGCTGGATATGACTTGTATAGTCTCAGTAGTTGGTGTCATGCAAATCCAGTGCCCCATAAGTATATAAACTACCTGCTTAGTATGTAGGTGCTACACGTTCCCATAGGTCCAGAAGAAAACAGTGCTGGCTACAAAACACCATACAGTAGTAATTCCTTATTGATGCATTGATTATTTTTGTGCTCCCCTCCATTAGGGCTCTACAGCATTGTCCCATGTATCACATTTCCAGATGACTTATTTTTGTCTATCTATCTATCTATCTATCTATCTATCTATCTATCTATCTATCTATCTATCTATCTATCTATCTATCTATTTATCTATCTATCTATCTATGTAAATTTCCATATTATATAAAAGATCTGTATATGTATAACAATGCAACCAGTTCCTCAAGTGTCATACTAACCCTAAATACTAAATAAACGACAAATAACTGATTAACAAAATGGACTATTTGTCAATGATACACTTAATATCCAATCTGATAAAGTGTTAACAAATAAAGGAATATGTATTGGAAATCTTGTGAACGCAATTAAAAAATAATGTAAAAGGAATAACTGCAGCAAAAGGAGTACATTTTGCATTTTGAAAGATTTTTAAGGTATAAAAAGTTAATGTTTATTTTATGGCAATAAATTAATTAATTATTTTACTTTGTCCCAGTGTTTCAACATGCACATCAATATGTAAAAACAATATCTAGTCTTTTTGAAGTGTTATTTAAGATTGTTGCATATATGTATGTATGAATGTATTACATACATATACACATATATCTCCTTACACATATATACATCAACATACACTCCACATTTGTAAGGGAGTTTAGTTTATTTTTCATGAGCTAAAGCTGGCTTCATTTTCAGGGGGAAGGAGGAGAAGTAAATTTTCTAGGTGTTCTGGGACCCTAGCTGCTGGTTTGCATGTGGTAGAGCAATTGCTAATTATTTAGCCACAGCTGAGGAAAAGGAATAACTACTCTGCTCTCTACTAACCACTTGTTTTCGGAGGAAGGAAGAGAAGACAAAAGATACTTCTTTGCATTGTACCTATTTTGCTGAGAGGTGGAGAAAAAGAATATGGACAAAGAGTCAGAGTTGGAAAGGTTTTTGCCATAATTAAAATAAGGGTCCCTGAATTTTCCTAAGAGTGTAACATTTTCAGCCAGAGGAATGAGGTAAGACTGAAGATAGAGAAAAAGACAAATACTTGAGGTGCTGTATTGGAGGAAACTCAATTGAATAATGAGCCAGTTTAGAAGCAAAGCTTCAGAAAAGACCAGTCAATCCATCCAGTTGAGATGGCATGCCTGAAAAGGTGTTAGTGCAGCAAAGTGTAGATTTGCTCATTTTAGCAGTGGAAGCTATCATCACACATCAGTTATATTCATCAACGAACTTTGATGGATTGTTGTGAAGCAAATGATAATAATAATTTATCACATTTACATTTAATTTTGTGGTTTAAAAAGTACTTTAGGGATGGCTAGGTGGCGCAGTGAATAGAGCACTGGCCCTGGAGTCAGGAGGACCTGAGTTCAAATCCGGCCTCCAATACTTAACACTTACTAGCCATGTGACCTTGGGCAAATCACTTAACCCCAATAGCCCTGCCTTCCCCCCTGAAAAAATCAAAAAGATAAAAATAAAAAGTACTTCAAAATTATCTCATTTTATACTCTAACCCTGGAAAGTAGGAGCTTTTACTATGCTCATATTAGAGATAAGGAAACTGAGGCAGGAGGAGGTTAAGTGACTTGTTCAAGATTACCCATTGTAGTCAAGTCTTTCTGACTTTGGGGCAGCTAGGTGGTATAGTAGATATAGCACTGGACCTGAAGTCAGGGTAGATCTAACTTCAAATCTGACCTCAGACAGTTGCTACTTGCATGGCCTGGAAAAGTCACTTAACTTCTTATTGCCTCAGTTTCTTCAACTGTAAAATGGGGATAATAATAGTTCTGATAAGATTACAGATCTGCAAATCAGGTAAACTGAACTGACAATAAACTCCCATACTTTTACAGTAACAAGCACTAATCTATAAAGGGTTTCGGATTTGGATGCATTAAGTCTTTGGAGAATGCTTAATGACATAAAGTTGTAAATTTGTCCTTCTCTCTAGGCTTCTTTAAAAAAGAAATCCCATCTATTCAACTTTACTCATTTCTCATTTCAATAAGTGGTTATGTAAAAGTAAAGAATACTTGATTATATAAGACTCACCAAAGCTTAAGAAGTTATAGAATTGTTAATAGAAAAAAGTTAACTGCAACTTCAACACAAAATACTTTGGAACAATTCACAGTTTGGGCTTATGGGGAATTGTTATGGTAATGGGAATTTGAAGATCATCCCTGCCCCTTAACAGACCTAAGGGAATTTGAAGACCTACCCTGCCCTTAATATGCCAAATGTAATCACATGTATCCCACGGGGGAGGAGTTTGCTGAAAGGGTGGAAAGGGAAGGGTTGAACAAGAAAACCTGAAAGAGAGCCAAAACTGTTGGGAGTAAGCACTGTGGAGGCTGAGCTGCTAGCTTGAGTGAGAGAAAGGCATTCTTGCTTAAGGGGTCCTGTTTTGTTTTGAAGGCCTGACAAAGTGAAGGCTTGGGAATGTTAGTGTTTGCTACATTGGTTATGTGTAACAACTTTGTGGTCACTATGATTAATTCAGCTTTCTGGTTTTGGGATTCAGCTTTCTGGTATTTGAATAAATGTTTTGCTTTTGTCCTCCCTGTAGAGAGTCTGTTACATTCTGTGATTCACAACTACACCAGCATATTCAAAGCTGCTATTGGTTCTGTGAAAATCTCATTGGCATTATAGGAATTTAATGTAAGAAATCATCTCTGAAAGAAAACAAACAAGTAACAACAAAACAGTAATAACTAGAAATCATTCTATTTAATATATATATACATACTAATATATATGTATATATATATATATATATATATATATTTGTGTGTGTGTTTTAAAATCAAAATATCATCTTAAATATTTGGAAAAGTCTTCTGGGCATAATAATGACAGCTATACTTACCACAACCTTTTAAATTCATATTCATATGGTTTTCAGAGAATATGTAATGTAATAATTTCCTAAAACAACTCATTTATGAATTTGAAAACAACATCACCAGTTACAGAACCCACAAAGGGACAGAAACAAATCTCCCACTGAAGGAAGCCCAGCAGGCCTATAGGAAGGGTCCATTTCAGCATGCTGGGAGCAGAGCCCAGCCCCACATGAGCCTATGGTTTTAGCTTCAGGGTGGCCCTGACCAGCAATGATTGGGGGGGACTTCAGGAGAATGGATCACCAGCAGCTGTGGCAGCTTCCAGAATTATCAACTCATAAATGCCAAAGACAAACTAAAAGGTCAGTGTGGAACACTGTTGGAACTGGGGAACTGAGAGTGCAGTCTAGTCTCTGCCCCTGGGGTGAAAAGGTGAGAAGCAGTGGAGGTGCTGTGGCCATGCAGCCACCTCCATGTGGCTGCTTCTGAGCTCCTGGCCTGCAGATTGTAGGGGGACCAAGCAATCATTCAGAGGGTAATCACTCTTGCTTTAACCTGCTTGGATCTGGATTGTGGTCTAGTGTGGATGTGCTGAGGTGTGTGACCAGCCAGAGCTTGTGGGGGCTGCAGAGAGGGCAACCAACTAATAGCTCTAGCAGCTGTGAAAACCCTAGCAATTTGGGATAAAGCTCTTCTCTCTGGAAGCAGAGTTCTACTGTGGCAAAGAAATCAAAAGTCAAGTAATTGAGTGGCAATATGAGAAAGTAAAGGAAGTAAAGCAAGCACAGCAATCATACCCTAGATTCCTTTATCAGAGACAAAAATGATCAAAGCATGGAATGGAAGAAAGACAATGAAGTCAAAACTCCTGCACCAAAAGCTTCCAAGAAAAATATGAATTGCTTACAGGCCATGGAGGAACTCAAGAAGGATTTTGAAAATCAAGTAAGAGAAGTGGAGGAAAAATTGGGAAGAGAAATGAGAATGATGCAAGAAAATCATGAAAAGAGAGTCAACAGCCTGACACAAGAAAATAACACCTTAAAAAATAGACTAACTCAAATGAAAAAATGGGTGCAAAAAGCTAATGAAGAGAAGAATGCCTTAAAATAACGAATTTGCCAGATGGAAAAATAACTTCAAAAGCTCACTTAAGAGAATAATTACTTCAGAATTAGATTGGAGCAAATGGAAACTAATGACTTTATGAGAAATCAAAACACTATTAAACATATCCAAACAAATGAAAAATAGAAAGCAATGTGAAATATCTCATTGGGAAAACCACTGACCTGAAAAATAGATCCAGGAGAGGTAATTTTAAAATTATTGGACTACCTGAAAGGCATGATAGAAAAAAGAGCCTAGAAATCATCCTTCAAGAAGTTCTCAAGGAAAACTGCCCTAATATTCTAGAACCAGAGGGCAAAATAGAAATTGAAAGAATTCACCAATCACCTCTTGAAAAAGATCCCAAAAAGAAACTCCTAGGAATATTATAGCCAGGTTCCAGAGTTCCCAGATCAAGGAGAAAATATTAGAAGCAGCCAAGAATAAAGAATTTGAATATTGTGGAAACACAATCAGGATAACACAAGATCTAGTAGCTTCTCCATTAAGGAATCGAAGGGCTTGGAATATGATATTCCGGAGGTCAAAGGAGATAGGATTAAAACCAAGAATCACCTACCCAGCAAAACTGAGTATAGTGTTTCAGGGTAAAAGATGGTCATTAAATGAAATAGAGGACTTTCAAGCATTCTTGATGAAAAACCCAGAGTTGCATAGAAAATTTGACATTCAAATACAATAAGTAAAAGAAACATAAAAATGTAAACAGGGAAAAGAAATCATAAGGAGCTTGAAAATCATCATTATAACTTAGGAAACTTTTCTCAGTATGAGGATACTTGAAAGGAATATAGATAGATAGATAGATAGATAGATAGATAGATAGATAGATAGATA
>NW_027185735.1:3297979-3300404 GCF_028583685.1 Petaurus breviceps papuanus
ATAGATAGATAGATAGATAGATAGATAGATAGATAGATAGATAGATAGATAGATAGATAGATAGATAGATAGATAGATATGTCTATATAGGAGGGTATATGGGTGTATGAATATATATATATATGAGTCACTGAATACAGTGACTGTACACATATTTATGTGTACAAGTATACATAGACAGAGGGCACAGGACCAATTTAATGGTAGGGATGATACTTAAAAGGTGAAATTGAGAGGTGAGAGGAATATAATGAGAAGAGATAGGGAAAGACAGAATAGGGTCAATTATGTCATATAAAAGAGGCAAGGGAAAACTGTTACAATGGAGCAGAGGAACAGGAAGGCAAAATGGAATGGATAAATCTTACTCTCATTGAATTTGGCATAAGAAGGGAACAACATACCCACTCAATTGGGTATCTTACCCTACAGGAAAATAGGTGGAGTAGGGAATAAAAAAGGGGATGATAGAAGGGAGGGCAGATTGGGGAGAGGGTAGTTAGAAGCAAACATTTTTTTAAAAGGGACAGGGTCAAAGCAGAAAATAGAACAAATGGGGGGTGGGATAGGATGGACAGGAATATAGTCAGTCTTTCAAAATATATCCATTATGGAAATCTTTTGCATAACTACACATACACAATCTATATGGAATTGCTTATCTTCCCAGTAAGGGTGGGTGACGAGGGAAGAAGGGAAAGAATCTGGAATTCGAAGTTTTAAAATCAAATGTTTAGAAAATATTATTATTATCATTTTTTACATGCAACTGGGAAATAAGATATACAGGCACTGGGGTATGGAGATACATCTTTCCCTACTGAAAAGTAGGAGGGGGAAAGGGGCAAGATATAGGAGAGAGCAGATGGGAACGGGGGTATTCAGTGGGATAGCTGTTTTCGGGCGATGGGTAGGGGACAGACAGGGGGAAATTTTGTAACTCAAAATCTTGTGGAAATGAATGTTATAAACTCAAAATATACATAAAATTTATATTAAAAAAAGAAAACAACATCACCTTTGAAAGTAAGAGTGTTATTGGTTTTAATTCAACTTAACTCTGTCCTTGTGTCATTTTCTTAGGGATGGTATAAAAACATCTACCAGTAAGACTTTCTAGGTATTTCTTTGTATTGTGTTATGATTTATTTTCTTTTTTAGAATCTAATACTTGTCTCATATTTTTGTTTGTTTTAAGTTTAGATTCTTTCATTTTTCTACCTCCCTTTCCAGCTCTCTTATCATCTGTGATTCCTTCTCATGGTTATTTCCTCTCCTCTTTATATTTTTCTCCCTATGGCATAAGCAGTGCCTATCTGGTAAAAAAAAAAATAATGCATAAAAAGTGCTTATTGATGAATTGAAACTCTCTTTTAATCACTCAGTAGTGTAATAGCACTTCAAACTTTAAGGTTTACAAAATGTCCTTCTCATAAACAGCACAGTAAGGTAAGTGGTACAAAGGGCAAAGTTTGTATTCCAGTCTGGTCTTTTGATTCACTAGGACATTGTCCTTACCCCAAATTAGGATGGAAGGAGAAGAGGCAGAAATTTGCGATGATATCACACATCACAGATCTTCAGATATCAAAGACCAAGCCAGTCATGACACTACATCGTGTGACCTTGTCTAAAATATTTAAGGGAGCATGTGCATGCACATGTGGGTGCACATGTGCATGCACACACACATCTTTGCAGAATAATTACTCTTAAAAGAAACTGTGCTCTTTTTACTTTTCTAAACATCTAGACCAATGTAAAGCATGGTCATCAAGAATGATAGCTATTTATAATCTTGGAAATGAAGCATGTCTTTGGGTAATTGTTACTGAAGGAAAAAAAATGGGATCATCTACTCCACACTCATCTATCTCAAGTGAAGCCCTACTTTGGAGAGACCAACCGACTAACAGACAGACAGATACACACACACACACACACACACACACGCAGGGACAGAGACAGAGAGACAGACACAAAGAGACAGAGAGACATGGAGAGACGAGAGAGTCAGAGAAATAGGAAAACGAAGTTTTCCTTGTACCAAATGGTATCTTTTGCATTGCCATGATTTATGAAGGGAAAAAGGACTTCATGTTTTAAGGGAAAGCATTTCATTATCTCCTCTTTCTGGAGAAGAGACTCTTGTGAGACAGAGGATGTAAATAATCACAGACTGGGATGGGGGTAGAAGGGGTGAGGAGGAGTGTTCTGGAGAGTGCATCTTTGAACTAGGGAGATTTAGATTGACAAAAGGTAGTTTGAGTTCTGTTTTTACTTTTGGTTTGGCAAGTTGAAGAAGCAGGTTGAGAGGCTATCAGAAATGGGAACAAGACTAGAAGGAGCAATCTGGACCGAGTCTTCTACTACACCTGCTCTCTGAGAGAGAGAGAGAGAGAGAGAGAGAGAGAGAGAGAGAGAG
>NW_027185735.1:3300504-3340276 GCF_028583685.1 Petaurus breviceps papuanus
AGAGAGAGAGAGAGAGAGAGAGAGAGAGAGAGAGGAGAGACTGGCAACTGTTCTGCAAATTATAGTCTATCTGGAGCACTAAGAGATTAGATAACTTGCCCAGGAAAATGTAGACAGCATATGTAAGAGGTAGACTTGAACATGGGTCTTTCTGATATCAAGGCCAATTCTTCATTCATTATGCCTTTCCCCCTGCCTTTTTCTTTCATTTTTGTCCCCATTTACATTCTTTTTCTCTCTTTTCTTGGTCTTTGTGATTTCAATTTCCTTTTTCTTTGTCATTCTTGGACATATCATTTAAGCTGAGAACACATCAGTCATTGCATACTTTTCTATGCTTCAAACATTGGTTCATTCACATAACCAGAGGAAAACTATGGCAATGAGAATGTTTACATGCTAAAACTTGTTTTTTAACAAGCTAGAGCCCCTAAAATTTGTGAGACTTTTGGCTGCTAGCCAGTACTCTAATGACTAATGACTATACAAAGAAGGAAATGCTTTCCAAATTTTCTTTCTATAATACACTTTTTGTTCACCACACCTATCCTTTCCCAGTAAAGAAAAAGAAATATCTCTCATGCCTATGAGTTCATTTCCTTCATTGCATTTAACATATTCTTAAAATGAGCAATACTAAAAGTACCATCATCACATTCCTTTATGAAATTCAATCTAAAAAGAGACAGCAGAAAGCATCAAATGCAAAAAAGGCAACTTTTCCATAAGGACAGCTAAAAATTTTGAGTTTGAGAATTTCAAGTTTGAGAATTTAACCAATGATACCTTTTTTTTAGTTCTTTTTTATTATGGACTTAATAGTCATCGACAAATACAAAACATTCCAAAGAGGAATAAAAAAGTGAATCATATATAAAACTGTGAACTTGTATTATGTACAGTTTGTTTTTTAAAGGATATTTTGAAATAACAAGATTCTAACAAAATTGCTGTTTGTGCCCCTCACTGAACTTTTTTCTTTTTGTTGGTTTGTTTTTTCTTTACTAATTAATTTATTTTTAGTTTCCAATATTCACTTCCACAAGATTTTGAGTTCCAAATTTTCTCCCCATCTCCCCCTCCCTCAACCCCAAGACACCATGTATTCTGATTATCCTTTCCCCAATTGGCTTTCCTTTCTATCACACCCCCATGGCCTTCTCTTATCCCTTTCCTTTCTATTTTCCTGTAGAGCAAGATAGATTTCTATACCCCATTGCCTGTATATCTTATTTCTCAGTTGCATGTAAAAACAATTTTAACATTCATTTATAAAACTTTGAGTTCCAAATTCTCTTCCTTCCTCCATTCCCATCCACCCTCATTGAGAAGTCTAGCAATTTAATATATGTTATACACATGTAGTCATGCAAAACATTTCCATAATAATCATGTTGGGAAAGACTAACTATTTCCTCCATCTATTTGGATACCAGCTCAGAGAATCACTATTTGCATCAGTGGACAGGTGTCTCCCAGCAGCTAAGCCTATCTATGCTCTAGTAAAGCCCCCAGTGAGAAGGTGCCCTCCAGTGGCAAGACCACCCCCATTCCCACATGCCACCCCCATGAGCTTCAGTTTGACCCTGTGGAAATGCAGAAAAAAACCACTTGGCCTCTGCACACACCAGTCACAACCATGAACTCCAGCTAAACACCACGTAAGTTTCATAATCTACAGCCTCCAGCTGCCAGCACCTGAGGAACCAGCACACAAAGCTAGTAACCAGGCCCCTAGCCCCCAGCAAAAGAAGTCCCCCTGTGTCCCAGAAGCACAGATCAATTTTAAAAGCCAGGAATCAGTCAAACATCATGAGAAAAAAACAACAAAGAGAACCAAAGATCATAGATTCTTACCATCGGTTCAGGGAAAATCAAAACACAAATTCAGAAGAGGACAGCATTGTCAATACATCCACACATCTGAAACCTCAAAGGGAAATATGAACTGGTCTCAAGCCCAAAAAACCTTCTTGAAAGAGCTCAAGAAAGACTTTAAAAGTCAAACCAGAGAGGTATAAGAAAAATTGAGCAATTCTTTTAAAAATACAATTGGTAAAATGCAAAAAAAGTACACTGAAGTAAAGAATTCCTTAATTGGCCAAATGGAAAAGGAAATACAAGAACTAATTGAAGAAAACAACTCAATAAAAATTAGAATAAGGCAAGAGGAAGCTAATGACTCTGTGAGACATGAAGAATCAGTCAAACAATATCAAAAGAATGAAAAAATAGAAGAAAAATAAAATACCTCATTAGAAAAACATAAGCAATGTGAAAATATGTTTAATATGAATGTGTAAGTGGAGCCTATTTCAGATTGCATGCCATCTTGGGAAAGAAGGAGGTGGAGAAATTTTGAAATTCAAAATCTTATGGAAATGAATGTTGAAAACTAAAAATAAATAATTTTTTAAAAATGAAATAAATCTCAACTTCAATTAAAAAATCAAATTAACCAATGATTTGTCTATTTCCTGTTTTTCCTCATAAAATCAATTCCTAGTCTTATTCATTAATCCATTGGTGTTTTTTACACTCATTTTATTAATCTTATCTTTAATTTTAGGATTTCCAATTTAGTATTTAATTAGAAATTTTTAGTTTGTTCATTTTCTAGTTTTTTTTAATTGCATACCTAATTCATTGGCCTACTCTTGCTGTATTTTTATTGATGTAACCTTTTCTTCTTATGACTGCTTTTGCTATATCCCATAGGTTTGGATATGTTATGTCATTATTGCCATTCTCTTTAATGAAACTGTTGATATTTTGTCTATGAATTGTTCTTTAAACCACTCATTTTTAAATTTTTTTAATTTTTAATTTTATATTTATTTAAAATTATGTTTTAAATGTATATGTTTTCCCCTCTTTTTTCTACAATAATTTTATTGGCTATGTAAGAGTCCCCACTAATATTTTCATAGTGCAAAAAAGTTTTTACTCCAAAATGATTAACAGAACAGTTATCCTTAATATAACAAAGAACCAAAAAAAAATTTTTAAACCTTCATGTTCTAATTCATACTAAATCTGCTAATTTTATACCATAGTATAATAATTTTAAGGACATTAGATTATAGATAAATGTGGCATGTCATTAGGAAGAATTTAAAATAAAAGAATGAACTTATTACAACATATGGACATTTTGAAGGTGAAATGGGACAATACTAAGGTTTCAGGACTCAGGGTTCAAATTTCAAGTTAAAAAGACTTTTTGGCATTTTCTGTGGTTTGTGGTTGGGTTGAAAATGCTATAGTTTTTCATTATGGCTTCACTATGTTTGTTGAGGGAAAGAAATAGAAAGGTTTGTTTGTAAACAAATTTCTATTTCATTGCAATTTATAAAAAATCATTAAAACCTTACCATATTTTAAATACATTAAGATAATTTTCTGATAAGTTGGCTCACCTTGAAAATACTTAAAATGACAGTTTTCAAAGCAAACAGCAACATTTCAAAGAGTAATACTCTGGATACTTATATTTAAAGTAATGTATTAAATTTAAATTTTATCTTAAAGAAATTAATTCAATCACGTATATAGCTCATCCCCCATTTGCATGGAATATTTCTTACCCCTTCCCTATCCCTCCCCAGGTTATGTTAAGAAATCAGACAAATGAATTGTTCTGACAAGAACAGTTTTTGAATATTTAATGAACAAACTACATGAATTACCTTTTGACTAAATTTCTTTCCCAAGTATTAGAGGTATAAAAAATGCTTTTTCTGTAAAAATGACCACCAGTCAGCAAATTTAAAAACTGTTCTTCCAACTATATCTTTACATTACTTTCCCTATTTAGCCAAAAGAAATGACAGTATTTATGAATGTCTTAAACTAAAAATTAAAAATAATATGAACATTTATTTTATGGGTAATTATCTTCACAGCAAACAAAACTACTATAGCAGAAAATCTGTTTCAGGGAGTGTAATAAGTGCAGTAATCATATACCTATATATTGAAAAAGAAATATAACATTTCAAATAATCCCAACAAAATAACCTATCTAAAAATTAGTAAAAAATTTATGCTTTGAGAATTGACAGAATCACAATTTCACTATCATAAATTCTCTTCCTTCACTATCATGAATTCCAATGAACTTCCTTCTGGAGTTCTCCAAACTTCACCCCCAAAACTCCTAATTTTTGGATACTAGATAACCTTCTCCACATACTGTAATTACAAAAATTATAATATTATTATAATTCATCAGAAGGAAACAAGTCATAAATGCATTGTTAATACTTAAGCATACTCTCATCACAATAGCACATCATTTGTCAAATTTTGGTTTAGTCTCTAGAGGTGACCTGTCTCTTATTATAAAAAAGTCATGGTCCCGTGGGGATGTTGGCAGAATGGGTAGCACAATTGTGAGAGGATTTATTGCACACAATATAAAACACTTCTGAAATCTATAGCAAAATTACAAGTAATTATGATCTGAGGAGCCCAAACTTTTCCTGTATAGAAAGTCAAGAAACTTTAAAATGACAATTCAAGTTCAGAAAAGATTTATAAAATATAAGAAACCATTGTAGTATCATCTCAAGATCAAGAGTTATCTGAATCATTGACACTGACTTATCAAAGGAAATAAACATGGAAAGTTCTAAAATCTTCAAATTCACTTTTTAAGAGGAGGAGAGATTGCCAGTAGTTCAAAACCTCCATCATTTCCTTGTTCAACTTCATTTTCTGAAATGGGGTTATTTAAGTATTTTCTCTTCTGTTAATCTGGGCAATTTATATTTTCATAAATATTCATCAATTTCACTAAGATTGTCATATTTATTGATATACAGTTTTGCAAAATAGCTCCTAATTATTGTTTTTATTTCCTATTCATTGTTAGTGAATTCACCCTTTTCATTTTTGATGTTCATAATTTGGTTTTCCTTTTTAAAAAAAAATCAAATTAACCAAAGATTTATCTATTTTATTGGTTTTTTCATAAAATCAGTTCTTAGTTTTATTAGCTCAATAGCTTCCTTAATGTTAATTTAATTTAATTTTTTGCTCCATATAATTCTTTTTTTATTAACTAATCAATGTTTAGTTTTCAGCATTCATATCCATAAGATTTTGAGTTTAAAATTTTCTCCACATCTCTTCTACTCCCTCCCACCCCAAGATGCGGCATACATTCTGATTACCCCTTCCCCTAGTCTGCCCTCCTTTTTATCACCCCCCCACCCTTTATCACCATCCCCATTACTTTTTTGTAGGGCAAGGTAGATTTCTGTATCCCATTGCCTGTATATTTTATTTCCCAGTTGTATGTAAAAATCTTTTTAACATTCGTTTTTAAAACTCTGAGTTCCAAATTTTCTCCCTTCTTCCCTCCCCACCCACCCTCATTGAGAATGCAAGCAATTCAATATAGGTTATACATGTGTAGTTATGCAAAATCCTTCCATAATAGTGATGTTGTGAAATACTAACTATATTTCCATCCATCTTATTCTGACCCAGATTTATTCTAGTCTCTCCTTTGATGCTGTCTCTTTTCAAATGTGTTTGCTTCTGAGTGCCCCCTCCCCTAATCTGCCCTTCTTTCTATCATCCCCCCCTTATCACCTTCCCTCTTACTTTCCTGTAGAGTAAGATACTCAATTGAGTGGGTATGTTATTCCCTCCTTAAGTCAAATTCAATGAGAGTAAGGTTCACTCATTCCCTCTCACCACCTCCCTCTTCCCTTCCCTTCTGAAATCTTTTTCTTGTCTCCTCCCAATATATTCCTCTCTCACCCCTTAATTTTATTTTTAGATATCAATCATCCTTTCATATTCAACTCACACTCTGCCATCTCTCTCTCTCTCTCTCTCTCTCTCTCTCTCTCTCTCTCTCTCTCTCTCATTATCTACCTATTTCCTCCAACTACTCTAATACTGAGAAAAATCTCATGAGTTACAAATATCATCTTACCATGTAGCAATGTAAACAGTTCAACTTTAATAAGTCCCCTATGATTTCTCTTTCCTGTTTACCTTTTCATGCATTTCTTGATTCTTGTATTTGAAACTCACATTTTCTATTCAACTCTGGTCTTTTCATCAAAAATGCTTGAAAGTACTCTATTTCTTTTAATAGCCATTTTTCCCCTGAAGTATTATACTTTGTTTTGCTGGGTAGGTGATTCTTGGTTTTATCCTAGCTCCTCTGACCTTTAGGATATTATATTCCAAGCCCTTAGATTCCTTAATGTAGAAGATGCTAGATCTTGTGTTATCCTGATTGTACTCCCATAATACCCAAATTGCTTCTTTCTAGATGCTTGCAATATTTTCTCCTTGAGGTGAAAACTCTGGAATTTGACTATAATATTCCTAGGAGTTTTCCTTTAGGGATTTCTTTCAATAGGTTATCAGTGGATTCTTTCTATTTCTATTTTACCCTCTGGTTCTAGAATATCAGGTCAGTTTTCCTTGAGAATTTCTTGAAAGATGATGTCTAGGTTCTTTCTTTAATCATGGGTTTCGAGAAGTCCAATAATTTTTAAATGATCTCTTCTAGATCTATTTCCTAGGCCAGTGGTTTTTCCAATGAAATATTTCACATTATCTTCTATTTTTTTTTTCATTCTTTTGGATCTGTTTTATAGTATCTTGATTTCTCATAAAGTCATTAGATTCCATTTGCTCCTTTCTAATTTTTAAGGAATTATTTTTTTCAGTGAGGCTCTTTTCCATTTGGCCAAATCCACTTTTTAAAGTATTCTTCTCCTAATTGGCTTTTTGGACGTCTTTTGTCATTTGGGTTAGTCTATTTTTCAAGGTGTTATCTTCTTCAGTATTTTTGGGGGTCTCCTTGAGCAAGCTGTTGACTCATTTTTCATGATTTTCTTGCATCACTATCATTTCTCTTCCCAATTTTTCCTCTACTTCTCTTACTTGATTTTCAAGATCTTTTTTGAGCTCTTTCATGGCTTGTGATCAATGCATATTTTTCTTGGAGGCTTTTGGTGTATTAGCTTTAACTTTGTTGTCTTAAGGTTGTGTGTTTTGATCTTCTTTGTCACCAAAGTAAGAGTCTATAGTCTGAGTTTTTTACACTGTTTGCTCATCCTCCTTGCCAAATAAAAGATTTTCTAACTCTTTGTAAAGGTAGGACACTGTTTCCAGTGGGGGTGAAGGTGGGGTTAGGTGTACTGTCCCAGGCTTCAAGGGTTTTGTGTCAACCACTCCATCCCCCACCATCTGGGGGCCCAGAGCTCTGGAAACAGTTGCTGCTGCTGCTATAGCTGCTGCTGCCACTGTCACCAACTCCATCTCCACCACCCCAGGGCTGATGCCAGACTACACTCTTCTTTCACCCAAGTCCCACAGAGTTTTCCCACTGACCTTCTATGGTGCTTTTGGCATTTATGGGTTGAAAATTCTGGAAACTGCCACAACTGCCAGTTATTCAGTCCCCTAAATCTTGCTCCAGCCCTGTCAGTGCCAGTACAGCCCATGCTGAACTGTGCTCCATTCTCAGCCCAGTGGGATAGACCCTTCCTGTCCCCATTCCAGACTGTCTTCTGTTGGAAATGTGTTTCACTCTGTCATTTGGTAGGTTCTGTAGCTCTAGAATTTGTTTAGAGTCATTTTTTTACAGTGTTTAGAGAGGTTTGGGGAAGATCTCAAGCAAGTCCCTGCTTTTACTCCACGATCTTGACTCCTCAACTAATTTTTATTTTATTAATCTCTCCTTTGATTTTCAGTATTTCTAATTTGGTATTTAGTTGGGGATTTTGAATTTGTTATTTTTGGAGTTTTTTAGTTGTAAGCCCAATTCATTAATTTCTTCTTTCTCTATTTTATTCATGTAAGCATTTAGAGATATGAAACTTCCCCTAAGAACCATTTTCACTGCATCTGCTAAGTTTTGATATGCTGTCTCATTATTGTCATTCTCTTGGATTAAGTTATTGATTGTTTCTGTTATTTGTTGCTTGACCCATTCATTCTTTAGGATTAGATTATTTAGTTTCCAGTTAATTTTTAATATATCTCTCCATGGCCCTTTATTACATGTGATTTCTATTGCATCATGATCTGAAAAGGAGGCATTTAATATTTCTGCCTATCTGCATTTGATTGTGAGGTTTTTTTATGACCTAGTATGTGGTCAATTTTTGCATAGATGCTATGTACCAGTGATAAAAAGTTATATTCCTTTTTATACCCATTCAATTTTCTCCAGAAGTCTACTATATCCAACTTTTCTAAAATTGTATTCATCTCCTTAACTTCTTTCTTGTTTATTTTCTGGTTAGATTTATCTAGTTCTGAGAGCGGGAGGTTGAGATTCCCCCCACTAGTATAGTTTTATTATCTATTTCTCCCTGCAACTCCCTTAACTTCTACTCTAAGAATCTGAATGCTATACCACTTGGTGCATATATGTTTACTATTGATATTACTTCATTGTCTATGGTACATTTTAGCAGGATATAGTTTCCTTCCTTGTCTCTTTTAATGAGATCTATATTTGCTTTTGCTTTGTCTAAGATGAGAATTGCTACCCCTGCTTTTTTCACTTCAGCTGAAGCATAATATATTCTGCCTTAGCCTTTTACCTTTACTCTGTGTGTACCCTTCTGCTTCAAAGTGTTTCTTGTAAACAACCTATTGTAGGATTAGGGTTTTTAATCCACTCAACTATCCTCCCATTCACATTCGTGTTTATGATTACTATCTGTGTCTTTCTCTTCATCCCATTTTCCCCCATTTATGCTTTTCTTTCTCCTTTTCTCCCTTTCACTCATCACTAGAGTTTCATTTTTGACTGCAGCCTTCTTTAGTCTGCCCTCCCTTCTATCACCTCCCTCCCTTTTCTTCCCCTTGGCTACAAAACCCACAAAGTGAAAGAAAGAAACGAATCTCCTGCTGAAGGCACCCTGGAAGGCCTACAGGAAAGGTTCATCACAGAGCACTGGGAGCTGAGCCCAGCCCTGCAAAAGCCCACAGTTTTAGTCCCAGGTGGCCCTGACCAGCAGTGATTGTAGTGGACTTTGGGAAAGTGGATCACCAGCAGCAGTGGCAGTTTCTAGAATTATCAACCCATAAATCCTAAAGACAAAGTAAAAGGTCAGTGTGGAAATCTTTTGTAACTGGGGAGGGGGGATGGAGGAGTGCAGACCCTGCCCCTGGGATGAGAAGCAGCAGAGGCACAGCAGCTGTGCAGTTGCCACTGTGTGGCTGCTTCAAAGTTCCTGGCCTGCAGATTGTAGGGAGACCAAATGACCATTCAGTGGTTAATCACTCTTGCTTTAACCTTTTCTTCCCCTTGACCCTAATTACTTCTTTCCTCCCCTCTATCCCCTTTACCCCTCCTTCTTCCTCTAGGATAAGTTAGATTTTTATACCTAATTGATTATATTATTCCCTCTTTAAGACAAATCTGATAAGAGTAAAGTTCAAACAATGCTCTTCTCCCTCCCTTCTTTAACTCTGCTGTAATAGGTTTTTGTACCTTTTCATATGATGTAATTTACCCTGTCTGTTTCTTTCTTTCCTTTTCTCCCAGTACAATCTCTTTTCACCACTTAATTATATTTTTGTTGTCATATCAATGCCAACTTATATCTGATAAAATCCTAATAAAACAACCCCCAGCCCCAGTAGTCTAACTTCCTTATAGGCCCCACTGAACAACAGGCCCATCGCCCATACCTAACCATTCACCCCTCCACACTTAATATCCTAACTTTTTCATATATGTCTCACTGCTCCCTAGAATAACAGGTGTGTCCAGGAATTCATATTTCTCACAGAAACACTAGGTATGTCCATGTGATGGGATCCCAACCACTTCCTCAAGCTGCTCCCAGACTCATTCCTCATATTTCCCACATAAACAGCAGGTCTGTCCATGCACTCAACCATGACCCCATCCATCTAGTCTCAGACAGGACCACAATACTCTGCCAATCCAAAAGAAGTACCACCAGGATGCCCAAGCAGGATGTGGACTCCAAAACACTGTAAGGAACTTTCACTAAGTAGACACCTGTACAATAATAGTAAAGAATTGACCTAGAGTGAACTTATTATGTAGAGAGGCTTATTATAATATCATTATCATACACACATACCCCCAATGGGTTTTTATATGTATTGTAGATAATTGCATGCAGTTCCACTGTGACTAGGACTGCTTCCCTATTACCTAATCCCTAATTGAATACCTCCTGCCTTTTTAATATTAATAATTTGACTTATGTAATTACATGTTCACTGTATAAAAATCCACCTTGCTTTCTCTGAAGTTGCAGGTTCCTCTTGGAACTTAGACTGCTTTATAGGAGGTGTCAATCTCAGTAAATGCCTATAGTGGTCTGACTATGAATTCTTTGAAACAGCTCCACCACAACAAATCATGAAACTTCAACAGTTTTTGGTGCCTCTGGGTGAGAAGAGTTGATACTGCAACAATAGCCATGCTGTCTATATTATATCCCTTTTAAATGGCATAATATCAATACAGTTCTAAAGAGTTACAAGTGTCATTTTCTCTTGTAGGGATGTAAACAGTTTGCCCTTATTAATGACATGTTTTTGCTTTTTTCTTTCCTATTTACATTTTTATGCCTCTTTTGAGTCTTATATTTGAAGATCAAATTTTCTGTTGAGCTCTGGTCTTTTTATCAGGAGGTTTGGAAGTCTTGTATTTCGTTGAATATTCATCACCTCTACTGAAAGATTATGCTCAGTTTCTCTGGGTAGTCGACCCTTTGTTGTAATCCAAGCTCTTTTGCCTTGCCAAATATCATATTCCACACCCTCTGATCTTTTAATGTAGAAGCTCCAAGGTCCTGTGTAATCCTGACTATGGTCCCATGATATTTAAATTATTTTTTTTGGTCTGCTTGCAGTATTTTCCTTTTGATTTGGTAATTTTGGAATTTGGTTATGATATTTCTGGGTGTTTTCAATTTGGGATCTCTTTCATGGGGTGATCGATGTATTCTTTCAATGACCGTTTTACCTTCTGGTTTTAGGGTCTCAGGGCAATTTTCTTTGATTTTCTGAAAGATGCTGTCCAGGCTCATCATGGTTTTCAGGTAGATCAATAATTTTTAAAATGTCATTCCTGGATCTATTTTCCAGGTAATTTTTTTAACCAATGAGGTATTTTATGTTTTCTTTTATTTTTTCATTTTTTTGATTTTGTTTGACTGATTTTTTATATCTCATAGAGTCACCAATGTCTACTTGTCCAATTCTACTTTTTAAAGTATTATTTTCTCCTATTAGATTTCGTACCTCTTTTTTCCATTTGATCCGATTTACTCACTTCTCTTCAGTGAGTTTTTGTGCCTCCTCCTCCACCTGGCCAATTCTACCTTTTAAGGACTGGCATTCTATGGTCAGTTTTTGTTCTTCCTTTTCTAAGATATTGACTTTCTCTTGCATATCTTACATTTCCTTTACCAATTTTTCTTCTACCTCTCTTATTTGCCTTTTACAATCTTTCTTGAACTCTTCCAAGGAGAATTTTTAGACTTAGGACCAGTTCATATTCCCCTTTGATGTTTTAGAATGTGAATGCATTGACAATGTTGTCCTCTTCCGAATTCATACCTTCATCTTTTCTGTCCCTATAATAAGAATCTATGGTCATTGTCTGTTTCTACTCTCTGCTCATGGTATTGGCCTAATTCCTGGCTTTTAGAGTTGAGTTCTCCTGCTTTAGTGCAGAAGCAACTGAATCAAGCTTCTTGTGTTGGGTGCCTGGACCTGGTCACTGGCTTTGTGTCCTGGGGTCTCAGTCAGGTGCTGGCAGCTAGAAGCTGTCTGGATCTGACAGCTTACCTGGTGCTCAGCTGACATCAGCAGCACTCAAGCTCCTGGGGTGGTGGTGGGGAATCTGTTCCCAGGGGATGCCTGCTCACCTGGGCCTCACACTAGCTCTTGCTCATTCAGACTCTGCACTCAAATGTTTGGCTGTTAGAGGATGTCTGCCAGCCTGGAGCTGTGCCTTCTGGAGTTGTTCTTCCTGGAGCTGTACTGAAGCACCTGGAGATTTGGCTGCTGGAGAACACAGTCACATGTAGTGGTTTTCTGAACTGGTATCTATTGGTTCCCCTGCCTGTATTGAGGCATTTGGGGTAGGGGGGTTGAACAAGGATCCTGGTATTGGCATTTGCCTGCTCCACCTCCCTTGGGCTCAGGATCTACCCCTGGTTTACTAAGATGGGGACTTACTGGAATGCCAACCATCCTGTGCTGCTCTTCCAAATCCCAGAGAGAAAGGGGCCTTTCCTATTAGTTCCCCAAGCTTCATGGGCTACAAGACTGCTATACCCCACCTTTCTACTGGCTTGGGTATTTCAGGGTTTTTCTGGAAATAGGTCAATAGGGAAGGGTGAGAGCAACTTACTTCTTATAATGCCATCTTGACTCCCGGAAGTAGAAGTCCTGTTTTTCCCTCTCTTTAACCCAGATCAAATGAGAGTAAGATTCTACCAGTCCTCCACCCCCACCTTTTTCCTCTGTATAAGTTCTTCCTTTCATACCACATGTGTATGAGATAATTGCTCCTTTTATAATTTTCCTACTCAATTTTGTTTTTTTTTAGAATCACCTTATCATCCTCAATTCAACAGTAACTTTTTTTAAACTACCCTAGTAATGATGAAAATCACAAGAATATTCATAACATTTTCATATATAAGAAGTAAACAGTTTGACCTTAATGAGTCCCTGATAATGTCTTTAATGTTTTCCTCATATTTCTTCTGGATCTTTTATATCAAGTTTTCCATTGAATTCTGGCCTTTTTGTCACAAACATCTGAAATTCTTTCAGTTAATTTTTCTTTCATTCAAATAATACTCAACTTTGCTGTGTAAACTATGCTTGATTTCAATCCCAAGTCTTTTCCTCTTTGAAATAGAATGGTACAAGACCTATTGTCTTTTGGTATAGAAGCTGCTAGGTCTTGTGAAATTCTCATTATCTCCAGTTTTTTAATTGTTTTATACTTTTTCCCCAAAATTTTTAATTTATTTATTTTTAGTTTTCAACATTCATTTCCACAAGATTTTGAATTAAAATTTTTCTCTCCTTCTCTTTCCCCCACACCCACCCCAAAATAGCAAGCCTACTGAGCCCCCCTTTCCGTAATCTGCTCTCTTTTATATAATCCCCCTTCAGGAACCTAACTTTCTAGTAGGGCAAGATTGGTTTCTCTACTCCAGTACCTTATTTCCCAGTTGTATGTAAAAAAAATTAAATATTTTCTTTAAAACTTCGAGTTCCTCATTTTTTCCCTTCCTCCCTCCTCACCTACCCCCCACTGGAAAGATAAGCAATTCAATATAGATTGTACATGTGTACAATCCAACTAATCCAAATCATTTCCATGGTAGTTATATTGTGAAAGACTAACTATATTTCCCTCTATCCCATCCTCCCCCTCACTTATTCTATTTTCTCCTTTGACCCTATCCGTTTACAAAAATGTTTGCTTCAGTCAAGATGGTAGAGTAGAAGCAGGTCCTTCCCACAGCTCCCGGCTTCCACCTTCCCCAATTCATGTAAAAGGGGATTCTAAACAAACTTTGGAGCTACAGAATCCACAAAATGACACAGAGAAGCTAATCTCCCCCTGAGGACAGCCGGGCAGGCTGGCAGGAATTGGCCAGTGTAGCCCTCTGGGAGCTGAGCCAAGCTCCATGCCTAGGCTTTAGCCCCAGGGCAGGGATGACCAGCTGCTGGCTGGAGGGACTACAGATCACCTGCAGCTGTGATCATTTCCAGATTTATCAACACATAGATGCAAAGGACAAAGTGAAAGGCCAGTGCAGTATGGACTTTGGGACCCAGTAGTTGGGAGTGCCTTGGCTTTTGCCCCAGGGGAGGGAAGCCACTGAGGGCTGTGGTGGCACCTGGGCAGCTTCAGCTCCTGGCCTTCAGAGTGTAGGGGGACCAAACAACCACTCTGAGAGGTAATCACTCTTGCTATAACCTTCTTGGATCTAGATTGCAGTCTAGGGTGGAGGTCCTGGGCACATGTCCAGCTTGTCAGAGCATGTGGAGGCCTCAGAGAGGGCACCCATATAATACCTCCAGAAGCTGACAAAATCCGAGAGTTTGGGATGAAAGCTCCCTTGTCTGGTGGCAGAGTCCTACTGTGGCAAAAAAAACACAAAAGTCAAGTAATTGAGTGGCAACATACCCAGGCAAAGGAAACAAAGCAGACAGAAGAATCCAATATTAGACTCCTATTTTGGGGACAAAAAAGATCAAAGCATGGAACAGGAGGAAGACAGTGAAGTCAGAATTCCTGCACCAAAAACATCAAAGGAAAGTACAAGCTGGTTATAGGCCATAGAGGACCTTAAGAAGCAAATAAGAGAAGTGGAGGAAAATTTGGGAAGAGAAGTGAGAACAATGCAAAAAATTATGAAATGAGAGTCAACAACCTGACTGAGGAAAATCACACCTTAAAAATAGACTAACTCAAATGGCAAAAGAGGTTCAAAAAGGCAATGAGGAGAAGAATGCCTTTAAAAGTCGAATTTGCCAGATGGAAAATGAATCTCAAAAGCTCATTGAGGAAAATCATTCCTTCAGAATTAGATTGGAGCAAATGGAAGCTAATGACTTTATGAGAAATCAAGATGCTATTAAACAGATCCAAACAAATGAACGAATAGAAGGCAATGTGAAATATCTCATTGTAAAAACCACTGACCTGGAAAATAGATCCAGGAGAGATAATTTAAAAATTATTGGACTACCTGAAAGCCATGATCAAAGAAAGAACGTAGAAATCATCCTCCAAGAAATTCTCAAGGAAAACTGCCCTGATTATTTAGAACCAGAGGGCAAAATAGAGCTTGAAAGAATCCACTGATCACCTCGTGAAAAAGATCTCAAAAAGAAAACTCCTAGGAATATTACAGCCAGGTACCGAAATTCCCAAATCAAGGAGAGAATATTACAGGCAGCCAGAAAGAAACAATTTGATATTGTGGAAACACAATCAGGATAACCCAGGATCTGGCAGCTTCTACACTGAGGGATCAAAGGGCTTGGAATATGATATTCCGGAGGTCAAAGGAGCTGGGACTAAAACCAAGAATCACATACCCAGCAAAACTGAGTATCATGTTTCAGGGGAAAATATGGTCATTCATTAGAATAGAGGACTTTCAAGCATTCTTGCTGAAAAAAACAGAGTTGAATAGAAAATTTGACATTCAGATATAAGAAGCAAGAGAAGCATGAGAAGTTAAACAGGGAAAAGAAACCATTAAGGAACTTATCAAAGAGGAACTATTAACATTCCTACATGGAAAAACAATAATTGTAACTGATGAAACTTTTCTCAGTATGAAAATAGTTGAAGGGAATATATATACATGTATATATATATATATATATGTCTATATTGGAGGGTATGCGGGTGTATGAATTCATATGTGAATGTGCGTATATATGTTTACAGATGGCCATAGATAGAGGGCACAGGACCAATTTAATAGGAAAGGATGATGCTTAAAAAGTGAAATTAAGAGGTGAGAGAGGAATATAATGAGAAGAGATGGGGAGAGACAGAATGGGGTGAACTATCTTATATAGAAAAGGCAAGGGAAAATGGTTACAATGGAGGGGAAGAATAGGAAGGCAAAAGGGAATGGGTCAACTTTTTTCTCATTGAATTTGGTTCGGGGAGGGAGTGAAATACACACTAAATAGGGTATCTCACCCTACGGGAGAGTAGGGGGGAAGGGGATGAGAGAGGGAATGATGGAATAGAGGGCAGGCTGGGTGGGATGGAAGTTGGAAGCACCCACTTTTGAAAAGGAATGGGATCAAAGTAGAGAATAGAACTAGTGCAAGGTGGAATAGGAGGGAGGGAAATAGTCAGTCTTTTACAATTTTTTTTTACAATTTTTCGCATAAGCTAGACATGTACAACCTATACTGAACTACTTGTCTTTCCAGTAATGGCGGGTGACAAGGGAGGAAGGGAATGATTCTCAAATTCAAAGTTTTAAAATCAAGTGTTTAAATATATGTGTGTGTATACATACTATTAATAACACTATTTTACATGTAATTGGGAAATAAGATATACAGGCACTGGGGCATACAGATCCACCATGCCCTACTGGAAAAGTCAAAGGGGGTATGAGAGAAGATATGGGAGAGAGCAGATTGGAGGAGGGGATATACTGTGGGACTGCTATTTTGGGGAAATGGGTAGGGGAAAAATGGAAAGAAAATGTTTAACTCAAAATCTGGTGGAAATGAATGATGTAAATCAATAGTTAATAAAACATTTGAAAAATGAAAAAAAAATGTTTGCTTCTAACTACCCTCTTCCCCTATCTGCCCTCCTTTCTATCCTCCCCCCTCATCCCCTAACCTCCTATTGTCCTGTAAGGTAAGATACCCAATTGAGTGTGTATGTTATTCCCTCCTTAGGCCAAATTCAATTCGAATCAGGTTGTCCCATTCCCTTTCACCTTCCTGCTCTTCTCCTCCATTGTAACAGTTTTTTTCTTAACTCTTTTATATGAGATAATTTACCAGAATCTATCACTCCCTTTCTTCTCCCAATAAATTCCTCTCACCTCTTAATTTTATTTTTTAGATATCATCCCTTCATATTCAACTCATTCTGCGCCCTCTATGTATAAATGAATATACAAATGCCCACACTCACATATATATTTATAGACACATACATCCTCCTATACATACATATTCCCTTCAATTGTCCTCATACTGAGAAAAATATCATGAGTTACAATTATCATTTTTCCAGGTAGGAATGTAAATAGTTCAACTTTAATAAGTTCCTTATGATTTCTTTCTCCTGTTTACCTTCTCCTGCTTCTCTTGATTCTTGTATTTGAAAGTCAAATTTTCTGTTCACCTCAAGTTTTTTCATCAAGAATGCCTGAAAGTGCTCTATTTCATTGAATGACCATATTTTTCCCTGTAGCATTGTACTCAGGTTTGCTGGGTATGTGATTCTTGGTTTTAGTCCTAGCTCCTTTGACCTCTGGAAGATCATATTCCAAGCCCTTCAATCCTTTATAGTAGAAGCTTCTACGTCTTTTATTATCCTAATTGTGTTTCCACAGTACTCAAATTGTTTCTTCCTGACTTCTTGTAGTATTTTCTCCTTGACCTGGGAACTCTGGAATTTGGCTATAATATTCCAAGTAGTTTTCTTTTTGTGATCTTTTTCAAGAGGTGGTTGGTGAATTCTTTTAATTTTTATTTTGCCCTCTAATTCTAGAATATCAGGGAAATTTTGCTTGATAATTTTTGAAAGATATTGTCTGGACTCTTTTTTTCATCATGGCTTTCAAGTAGACCAATAATTTTTAAATTATCTCTCCTGAATCTATTTTCCATGTCAGTGGTTTTTCCAATGAGTTATTTCACATTGCCTTCTATTTTTTCATTAGGTTGTATCTGTTTTATAGTATCTTAATTTCTCATAAAGTCATTAGCTTCCAATTGCTCCAGTCTAGTTTTGAAGGAGTTTTTCTCTTCAGTGACTTTTTGAAATTCCTTTTCCATCTGGCAAATTCATTTTTTTTAAGCAATTGGGGTTAAGCAACTTGCTCAAGGTTACATGGTCAGTTATTTCTGGGTGTGGTACTAAGTATCAGAGCCTGGATTCAATCCCAGGTCATCCCAACTCTGGGGCCGGTGCTCTTACTCACTGTGCCAGCTGGCCACCCCTAAGCAATTGGGGTTAAGTAACTTGCTCAAGGTTACATGGCCAGGTGTTTCTGGGTGGTTGCCTAAGCCCAGATTCGATCCCAAGTCATCCTGACTCTAGGGCTGGTGCTCTTACTCACTGTGCTACCTGGCCACCCCCAAATTCAGAATTTTTTAAGGCATTCTTTTCTTCATTAGCTTTTTGGGCCTATTTTGCCATTTGATTAGCCAATAGATTAGTCTGTTTTTTAAGGTGTTATTTTCTTCAGTGTATTTTTGGGTCTCCTTTAGCAGGCTGTTGACTCACTTTTCATGATTTTCTTGCATCATTCTCATTTCCCTTCCCAATTTTTCCTCCACTTCTCTTACTTGATTTTCAAAACCCTTCTTGAACTCCTCCATAACTGTAACCAATTCATATTTTTCTTAGAGGCTTTTGATGCAGGAGTTTTGACTTCAATGTCTTTCTCCCACTCCATGTCTTGATCCTTTTTGTCCCCAAAAAAGTATTCTATCATCTGTGCTTCTGTTGCTTGCTCATATTGGCAGCCAGTTACTTTACTTTTTAGCTCTTTGCCACAGTAGGACTCCGTTTCCAGAATGGAGAAATCTATGTCTCAAATCACTGGAGTTTTTAATAATATAATAATCTAAAAGCTGCCAGAGCTATTAGATGGGTGTCCTCTCTACAGCCCACACACTCTGGCTCACTGATCCCACACCCCAGGACCACCACCCAAGATTGCAGTCTGGATCCAAGCAGGTCAAAGCAAGAGCAATTACCCTCTGAATGGTCGCTTGGTCCCTGTACAATATGGAGGCCAGGAGCACTGGAAGCAGTCACATAGCAGTGTCTGCAGTCACCACACCTCCTCCACTTCTTGCTCAGGGAGCGGCAGCCTGACCATGCTCCCCCTGTTCCCAACAAAGTTCCACACTGACCTTTTACTTTGTCTTTGGCATTTGTGGATTGAAAAATCTTGAAACCACTACAGCTGCTGGTGATTTACTCTTGTGAAGTTCTCTTGATGCAGCTTATCAGGGCCATCCTGGGGCTAAAGCCATGGCTCATTTGAGACTGTTCTGTCCTCTCAGCATGCTGCAATGGACCCTTTCTGACAGCTTTCCAGGCTTCTTTCAGTGGGAGATATGTTTCTTTCTGTCACTTTGTGGGTTCTGTAGCTCTGAAGTTTCTTTAGAATCATTTTTTACATGTAATGGAGGAGGTAGAAGCCAGATCCACGCAGAAGTCCTATTTCTACTCTGCCATCTTGGCTCCTAAATTGTTTTATTCTTGTTGCTTACAGTATTTTCTCCTTAACTTGGAAACTTTGAAACTTGACTATCAAATGTCTGTAAATTTTCCTCCTGGGATCTCTTTCAGGTTCTCCCACATGTTTCAGCATAGCTCTGGGTGGACAGTTAACCTCCAGCAGCCAGACCTCCACTTGCTTCAGAGTAGCCCTGAGGAAACATAGAAAAACCCCATCTGACCTTAGCACATGTCAGATACCACCACTAAGACTCCAACTCAGCAGCAGGGAAGCTGGCAGACCCCTACAGCCTCCATATGCCAGTACCTCCAGCCCCAGTGAACAGAGCCAATGACCAGGTTCTTGGTCACCAGCACAAGAAGCTTGGGGCAGTGCCTCCTGTGCTCCAGCAGGAGAGCTTAAATTCAAAAGTCATGCAATAGGCCAAAAAGAAATAGCAAGAAGCAAAAAAAAAAAAAAAAAAAAACATTGACCATAAAAAGTTGTTATACAGATAGGGAAGATCAAAACACAAACTCAGAAGAGGACAAAAATGTCAGTGCCCATGTGCAAAACCTCAAAGAGGAATATGAATTGATCTCAAATTCAAAAAGGCTTATTGGAAGAACTCAAGAAGGATTTTAAAAGTCAAATAAGAGAGGTAGAAGAAAAACTCAGAAAAGAAATGAGAGGTTTCAGGGAAGCCAGGTGGCTCAGCGAGTAAGAGCACCGGCTCCAGTGTCGGGATGACCTGGATCGAATCCTGGGCTCAGATACTCAGCACCACACCCAGAAATAACTGGCCGTGTAACCTTAAGCAAGTTACTTAACCCCGATTGCTTTAAAAAAAAAATTAAAAAAAAAAAAAGAAATGAGAGGTTTGCAAAAGAGAGTCAACAGCTTGGAAAACGAAGGACACAAATTGACTGAAAAAAAGACAATTATCCAAAAGGCGGGGAGAGGGGGGATCCACTGAAGAAAAAAATCTCCTTAAAAAGTAGAACTGACCAAGTGGAAAAGGAGGTTCAAAACTAACTGGAGAAAATAATTCCTTAAAACTTAGAATTGGTCGCAGAGCAGCTAGGTGGTGCAGTGAATACAGCACTGGCCTTGGAGTCAGGAAGACCTGAGTTCAAATCTGGCCTCAGACACTTAAGACAAAAACTTGCCCTGTGACCTTGGGAAAGTCACTTTACCCCAATTGCCCTCCAAAAAGAAAAAAAAGAGAAAGAGGCTTGGCCATCAGGTGATCTTTGGGGGTGGCTAGGTGGCACAGTGAGTAAAGCTCTGGCCCCAGAGTCAGGAGAACTCGAGTTCGGTTCCAGCCTCAGACACTTAACACCCACACACACAAAAACTAGCCATGTTACCTTGGGCAAGTTACTTAACCCCAATTGCCCTCCAAAAAAAAGGCAAAAAAAATTAGAATTGGTCAAGTAGAAGGTAATGACTAAGAGATATCAAAAAATCAGTCAAACAAAATGAAAAAATAGAAAAAAATGTAAAATACCTCATTGGAAATACAACTGATCTGGAAAAAAGATCTAGGAGAGATAATTTAAGAATTATTGGTCAACCTGAAAGCCATGATCAAAAATAAAAAGAGCCTGGACAACATCTTTCAAGAAATCATCAAGAAAAAACTGCCCTGAGGTCCTAAAACTAGAGGGTAAAATAGTCATCAAAAGAATCCACTGGTCACCTCCTGAAAGATCCCATAATAAAAATGCCAAGAAATATTGTAGCCAAATTCCAGAATTATCATGTCCAGAAGAAAATACTGTAAGCGGCCAGAAAGAAATTATTCAAATATCATGGAACCACAGTCAGAATTATGCAAGACTTAGCAGCTTCTACACTAAGCATTGGAGGGCTTGGAATATGATATTCTGTAAGTCAAAGGAACTTGGATTACAACAAAGAATCAACTACCCAGCAATCACAGTCTTTTAGAGTGAAAGATAGACATTCATTAAAATTAAGGACTTTCAATCGTTCCTGATTTAAAAAAAAAAAACAGAGCTGAATAGAAAATTTGATCTTTAAATACAAGACTCGAGAGAAGAAAAAAAAGCTAAATAGGAAAGAAAAAAACCTTGTTATTCAATAAAGCTAAACTGTTTACATCTCTGTACAGGAAGATGATATTTGTAACTCGAGCACTCTTTATTAGGGCAGTTAGAAGGGGTATAAATTGACAGAAAGTGTGAGTATAAGTTGACTTTGATGTGATGATATAAAAATTAATTAATTAAGGAGTAAAAAAAAGGTTGTACTGAGAAAAAAGGAAAATGGGAGGCAGAATAGGGTAAATTACATCACATAAAACATGTATTACAGTACAGTGAAAGAAGGTAGGGGGTGAGAATTGTTTGAACCTTACTCCTATCATATTTGACTAAAGATTGCAATAATATACACAGTCAGTTGGTTCTAGAAATCTATCTTACCCTATAGGGAAGTAGGAAGAAAAAGGGGAAAGAAGAGAGAGGGAGGTGGATAGAAGGGAGGGAAGAAAAGAGGGAAGAAGTAGTAGGAGAAATAAGAAAGAAAAGGGAGGAGGACTGATAGAAGGGAGGGGGGATTAAGGGAGACAGTGGTCAGAAAGAATACACTAGAGAGAAAGAAAAGTGTGGGAGATAGGAAAATATAAATAGGGGGGAAAGGGATGGAGAGGACATAATTTTGGTAATCATAATTGTGAATGTTAGTGGGATTAACTCTCCTACAAAAAAAGAATTGGATAACAGAGTAGATTATAAACGAAGACAATATGTTGTTTATAAGAAACACATTTGAAATAGAGAGATACCCATAGAGTAAAAGTAAAAAGATGGAGCCCAATATATTATGCTTCAGCTGAAGTAAAAAAAAAAAAATAGCAGGGGTAGCAATCCTAATCTCAGACAAAGCAATATATAATACATACCAAAAAAATACATCTAATTAAAAGAGATAAGAAGGAAACTACATCTTGTTAAAAGGTACCTACCATAGGCAATGAAGTAATATCAATACTAAATATATACACACCAAGTAGTATAGCATCCAGATTCTTAGAGTAGAAATTAAGGGAGTTGCCGGGAGAAATAGATAACAAAACTGTACTTGTGGGGGAACCTCAACATCCCCTTCTCAGCACTAGAAATATCTAATCACAAAATAAACAATAAAGATGTTAAGGGAATGAATGGAATTTTAGAAAAGTTAGACATGGTAGACCACTGGAGAAAAGTGAATGAGGATAGAAAGGAATATACCTTTTTCTCAGTGGCACATTGCATCTACACAAAAAACCTGATCATGTGTTAGGTCATAAAAACCTCACAATCCAATGCAGAAAGGCAGAAATATTAAATGCACCTTTTTCAGATCATGCAACAATAAAAATCATGTGTAATAAAGGGCCATGGAAAGATAGATTAAAGATTATTTAGAAACTAAATAATCTAATCCTACAGAATGAATAGATCAAACAACAAATCATAGAAACAATAACTTCATCCAAGAGAACCACAATAATGAAACAACATACAAGACTTATTGAGATGCAATGAAAGAGGCTCTTGAGTGAAATTTTAATAGAGAAAGGAGAGATAAATGAATGGAGCTTGCAACTAACAAAGATAGAAAAAGAACAAATTAAAAATTCCCAAGTAAATACCAAATTAGAAATTCTGAAAATCTAAGGAGAAATTAATGAAATTTAAATTAAGAAAAAAATTTAACTAACAAATAAAACTAAGGGATGATTTTATAAAAAAAAAACAATAAGATGGATAAATCATTGGTTAATTTAATTAAAAAGAAAGAAGAAAACATAACTACTGGTATCAAAAATGAAAAGGGTGGATTCACCACCAATCAACAGAAAATTAAAACAATAATTAGGAGTCATTTTGCCCAACTAATCTCAGTGAGATGGATGAATATTTACAAAAAATATAAATTTCCCACATCAACAGAAAAAGAAATAAAGTATTTAAAGTATGCCATTTCAGAAAAGTAAATTGAATGCACAATCAATGAACTCACTAAGAAAAAAATCACCTGGTCAGATGGATTTACAAGTGAATTCTTCCAAATATTGGAAGAACAATTAATTCCAATGATACATAAACTGTTTGGGAAAAAAATAGGCAAAGAAGTAGTTCTACTAAATTCTTTTATTGAATCAAATATGACGATGATACCTAAACTGGGAAGAGCAACAAGAAGGAAATAAAATTATACACCAATTGCTCTAATGAATATAGATGCAAAACTTGTAAATAAAATCTTAGTAAGGAGATTACAGCAAATTTTCACAAGGAAAATACACTACGATCAGGTTAGATTTGTAGCAGGAATGCAAGATTGATTTAATACTGTGAAAGCCATCAGAATAAGTGATCATATCAATAACAAAACTAACAGAATCCCTGATTATCTCAGTAGATTCAGAGAACGCTTTTGACAAAATACAGCACCCATTCCTATTAAAAAAAATTAGAAAGCATAAGAATTAGAGGAGTTTTCCTTAAAATGATAAATACTGTCTATCTAAAAATCATCAGCAAACATTATATTTAATGAGGGCAAACTAGAAGCATTTCCAATAAGATCAAGTGGTAAAATAATGATGTCTATCATCACCACTGTTGCTCAATTTTATTTTAGAAATGTTAGCTTTAGTAATAGGAGAAGAAAAATAAACTGAAGGAATTCGAATAGGTAATGAGGAAACAAAGCTATCACACTTTTCAGATGATGCAATGGTATACTTAGAGAATACTAGAGAATCAACTAAAAATATTCAAAATAATTAACAACTTTAGAAAAATTGCAGAATATAAAATAAAGCCACATAAATCATTGGCATTTCTATATTTTACTAACAAAGTCCAGCAGCAATAGATACAAAGAAAATTTCCATTTAAAATTACTGTAAACTATATAAAATATTTGGGAGTCTACCTACCAAGAGAAACCCAGGAACTATGTGAACACAATTACAAAACACTTTTCACACATATAAAGCCCAATATAAATAATTGAAAAAAATATCAGTTGTTCATGGGTAGGCACAACTAATAAAAAAATTATAATTCTACCTAAATTAATTTATTTATTCAGTGCCATACCATTCAAACTACCAAAAATGTATTTTCTAGAGCTGGAAAAAATAATAACACAATTCATTTGGAAGAATGAAATGTCCAGAATATTAAGGGAATTAATGAAAAGAAAAGCAAGGGAAGGTGTGACCTAGCCATACCAGATCTAAAACTGTATTCTAAAACAGCAATCATTGTAACTATTTTGTACTAACTAAGAAAGAGTGGTGAATCACTGGCAGAATAGGTTAGTGCCTACACAAGACACATTAGTCAATGACTATAGTAATCCCCTTTTTGATAAATCGAAAGACTCCAGCTTCTGGGATATGTACTCGCTATTTGACAAAGATAGCTGGGAAAATTAGAAAATACTATTGCAACAACTAGGCATAAGCCAACCTCTTACACCCTATACCAAGAAAATTCAAAATGAGTATACAATTTAGACATAAATATACCATAAACAAACTACATGATTTAGTACATAAATATTAAACAAACTAGGAGAGCAAAGAATAGTTTCTTTGTCAGATCTATGAAGAAGGGAAGAATTTGGGACCAAACAAGAGAGAAAGAGCATTATGAAATGCAAAATGGATAATTTTGATTACATTAAATTAAAAAGGGTTTACATAAACAAAGCCAATGCAACCAAGATTAGAAGGGAAGCAGAAAGCTGGGAAACAAGTTTTACAACAAGTGTCTCTGGTAAAGGCCTCATTTCTAAAATATGTGGGGATGAGTCAAAATTATAAGAATAAAAGTCATTCCCCAGTTGATAAATGGTCAAAGTATATGAACAGGAAGTTTTCAGATGAAGAAATTAAAGCTATCTATTGTCATATGGAAAAATGCTCTAAATCACTATGCCTTAGAGAAATGTAAATCAAAACAATTCTGAGGTACCACATCACCATCTATTAGATAAGCTAATGTGACAAAACAGGAAAATAATAAATGTTGGGAAATGGGGACACTAATGCATGGTAGAGTTGTGAACTGATCCAACCATTCTGGAGAACAATTTAGTATGCTCAATGGGCTATAAAACTGTGTATATCCTTTGGTCCAGCAATACTACGACTAGTTCTGCATCCCAAAAGGTACCATACAAAGGGGGAAAAGACCCACATGCACAAAAATACTTATAGCAGCTATTTTTGTGGTGGTAAAGATTTGGAAACTGAGGGGTTACCCATAAATTGAGGAGTGACTGAACAAGTTGTGGTATATTAAGGTAATGGAATTACATTTGAAGAGTATAGCCAGTAGTTGTGCTATAAGAAATGATGAGGCGAGTAAGAGCACCGGCTCCAGTGTTGAGAAGACCTGGAGATCGAATCCCGGGCTCAGACACTTAGCACCCACCCAGAAACACCTGGCCGTGTAACCTTGAGCAAGTTACTTAACCCCAATTGCTTAGGGGCGGCCAGGTGGCTCAGCGAGTAAGAGCACCGGCTCCAGTGTCGGGATGACCTGGATCAAATCCCGGGCTCAGATACTCAGCACCACACCCAGAAATAACTGGCTGTGTAACCTTGAGCAAGTTACTTAACCCTGATTGCTTTAAAAAAAAAAAAAGAAAGAAAGAAAAGAAAAGAAATGATGAGCATGCAGATTTCAGAAAAACCTTGAAAGACTTACATGAACTGATATTGACTGCAGTGTACAGAACCAGGAGATCATTGTACACAGTAACAGCAACATTATTCAATGACCACCCTTGATAGATTCTTCTCAGCAATACAACAATCTAAGATAGTTCCAAAAGACTCATGATGGAAAATGTTTTCCACATCCAGAATAAAAACTATGGAGTCTGAATGCAGATCAAACATTTTTTTTCTTTCATTTTTTTCTTCATTGTGTTTTTTCCCCTTTTGTGTTTTTTTTCAATGGTTCACAGATAGTTATTTACTTGTTTCCTAACATTTCCGCCATGCCAAGTACTCTATATGTACATTGCATCTGGAACATAGAACATACTTAGTGCATGCTCAATTTCTATCTCTCAGCTGTTTTCTTTTTTTTCAATCTTTTAAATTTTCTGTTTGTTTTTAGTTGACAACATTCATTTCCATATGATTTTGAGTTACAAATTTTCTCACCATCTTTCCCCTACCAACCACCCCAAAACAGCAATCCCACTGATACCCCCTCCCCCAATTTGCTCTTTCCTATATCCTCCCCCATCCCCACTCTGATTTTCCAGTAGGGCAAGATGGAACTCCATACCCTAGTGTCTGTATATCTTATTTCTCAGCTGCATGTAAATAATAATAATAACTTTTTAAACATTTGGTTTTTTAAATTTGAATTCCAGATTCTTTCCCTTCTTCCCTTGTCACCCAACCTTACTAGGAAGATAAGCAATTCAATATATGTTATACATGTGTAGTTAGGCAAAATATTTCCATAGTGGATATATTTTGAAAGACTGACTATATTTCCCTCCATCCTATCCCACCCCCCACTTGTTCTATTTTCTATCTTGACCCTGTCCCTTTTCAAAAGTGTGTGCTTCTAACTACCCTCCCCCCTAATCTGCCCTCCCTTCTATCATCTCCCCTCTAATCCTCTTCCCCCCTACTATCCTGTAGGGTAAGATTACCAATTTAGTGTGTATGTTATTCCCTCCTGTAATGCCAAGCAAAGGTAACTTCCAAGCTTCAGAATACCAGCATAGTAACTCTCCACTTTATTCAGGGACAAATTAAGGCAAAACATTCACAGAAAAGAAAAAATCAAAATACAGCATTCACCAAGTGTAATTCAATAATTTCCAAGTACTACTCCACCCCTGGAAAGTACATTCATTTAGTCAATCACAAAGTCTCTCTTCTCAAATGGAGATTAAAATTAGTTTCCAATCATAAACAAAGTATATTCATTTGGTCAATCACGCAGCACAAAAAGTCATTTCCCACCCCTGGATCACAAATGAATTACAATTATCATCAGTTAATGCCAAGCACCTTCTCAAAAGGGGCAGTGGAGAGCACAAAGGCCATCTACCCCTGAGCTACAGCAAAGTTAAAATATCATCACAGCATTTAATACCCAAAGAGATGTCTTTTCTTCATCTTGACCTGAGGCAAGTTCTCAGCAATCTCTGTTCCTGGGGAAACAAAAGTTAACAAAGCCGCAATATACATTGCCAGTGTCCTCATCAATTCACTCTCTGCCTGCACAACAGTCATAGGACGCCTAAAAATATCAGCAAGATCCTCTTCCAGGATTTCTGTAAACATACAACAAAAAAATCCTTCTTCAGGGCTTCTGAACCAAAAGCAAGGTTCCAGGACCTCTGCAACAGCAGCACTGTCCTTCACCAGTGGACAAATCAGGCAAAACAACATCAAAACAGACAGACAAAATATCGGCATAACAGCCATGTCTCCTCAGTCCTTGGCAGCTCTGGGTGGCAGCTCTCAAAAGTCCTGGGCAGCTCCAACTGGCCCTCAGCAATGCTCTTTCTCTCTCTGCCTCCATGATGCTGCTCTCAAAAGTTCTGCCCATCTCTCTGCTTGGGCCTACTCTCTACTTGGGCCTCTCTAAATCCATTGCACCAGCTCCTCCCAGTTCATCCCTCTTTTTTCATATCAACAAGTGCATCTCACAAGTGGAATTCAAAAGCTCTGGGTTTCAACACCAAGCCAATACAGAGGGATCTTTAAATTCCATTATATTACACCTCCTTGAGCCAAATTCAATGCAAGTAAGGTTGACGCATTCCCTTTTGCCTTCCTGTTCTTCCCCTCCATTGTAACAATTTTCCCTAGCCTCTTTTACATAAGATAATTTACCCTATTCTGTCTATCCCTATCTCCTCTTATTATATAACTCTCTCACCTCTTAATTTTATTTTTTAAATATCATCCCTTGGAGCGGCCAGGTAGCACAGCGAGTAAGAGCACTGGCTCCAGGGTTGAGAAGACCTGGAGATTGAATCCCGGGCTCAGACACTCAGCACCACACCCAGAAATAACTGGCCGTGTAACCTTGAGCAAGTTACTTAACCCTGATTGCTTAAATAAATAAATATCATCCCTTCCTATTCAATTGATCCTGTGCCTTCTGTCTGTTTACACCTGTACACACACTCCCATATGTATTCATACACACATAGACCCTATTGTATAGACATATATATATGTATATATACATATATGTATACACATTTATATTCCCTTCAACTATCCTTATACTGAGAAAAGTTTCATAAGTTACATTTATCATTTTTCCATTTACAAATGTAAATAGTTCAACGTTGATTAGTTCCTTATGATTTCTTTTCCCTGTTTACCTTTTCATGCTTCTCTTGCTTCTTGTGTTTGAATGTCAAATTTTCTATTAAACTCTGTTTTTTTAATCAAGAATTCTTGAAAGTCTTCTATTTCACTGAATGACCATATTTTCGCCTGAAACACTATACTCAGTTTTGCTGTGTAGGTGATTCTTGGTTTTAATCCTAGCTCCTTTGACCTCTGGAATATCATATTCCAAGCCCTTTGATCCCTTAATGTAGAAGTTGCTAGATCCTGTGTTATCCTGATTACATTTCCACAATATTCAAATTCTTTCTTCTTGTCTGCTTGTGATATTTTCTACTTGATCTGGGAACTCCAGAGCCTGGCTATAATATTCCTAGCAGTTTTATTTTTGGGGTCTTTTCCAAGAGGTGATTGGTGAAGTATTTCAATTTCTATTTTGTGTCCTGACTCTAAAATATCAGGGCAATTTTCCTTGAGAATTTCTTAAAGGATGGTTTCTAGGTTTCTTTTTTGATCATGGCCTTCAGGTAGTACAATAATTTCTAAATGATCTCTCCTGGATCTATTTTCCAGGTCAGCGGTTTTTACAGAGATATTTGCCTTCTATTTTTTCATTTGTTTGGATCTGTTCAATAGTATCTTGATTTCTCACAAAGTTATTAGCTTCCATTTGCTCCAATCTAATTCTGAAGGAATTATTCTCTTCAGTGAGTTTTTGAAATTCTTTTTCATCTGGCAAATTTGACTTTTTAAGGTATTCTTCTCCTCACTGGCTTTTTGGGCCTCTTTTGCCATTTGAGTTAGTCTATTTTTAAAGTGTTATTTTCTTCAGCCAGGTTGTTGTCTCTCTTTTCATGATTTTCTTGCACTATTTTCATTTCTCTTTCCAATTGTTCCTCCATTTTTCTTACTTGATTTTCAAAATCCTTCTTGAGCTTCCCCATGACCTGTAACCAGTTCATATTTTTCTTGGAAACTTTTGGTGCAGGAGTTCTGACTTCATTGTCTTCCTCCCATTCCATTCTTTGATCCTTTTGTCCCCAAAAAAGGAATCTAAGGGTTAATTGATATGCTTGCTTTACTTCCTTTGCTTGCTCATGTTGCCACTCAGTTACTTGACTTTTGAGCTCTTTGCCACAGTAGAACTCTATTTCCAGAGGGGAAAATTTTGTCCCAAATTGCTGGGGTTTTTTGCAGCTGCCAGAGCTATTAAGAGGACACTCTCTTTACAACCCCTACAAGCTCTGGCACCTGGTTATTTTAAATTAAAATAAAGGAATATTTTAAACTCAACGAGAAAATAAGCACAGAGAGGTTGAGCAAAGAGGAGGATAGGCTAGGGATAATCATTAGCAAAACAAACCTTTATTGAGGGTTTAGAGTAGTTTTATCTAATTTTTATATCTCCCCAGTATCTACCAGAGCACTGTGCCCATGGTAGCAACTAATAAATGTTTATTTGATTTGAAGGGTATATCCATTAGCTATGTACATCTGGAGTATGGAAAAGAAAGCTCTGGACTGATGTAATTTGAGTTGAGTTAAGTATGTCTAAGGCAATGTATTATGTATTGAATCTGGAGTCAGGAGATAAGGGTTTGCATCCTCAAACTAATAGTTGCATGATTCTGACCATGTATAACAGTAACCATGAGACCATGGAAGTCACTTCACTCTTCTTAGCTTCAGTTATTTCACCTGTAAAATGGGAATAATATTATTTACACTATCAATCTCATTTGATTGTTGTAAGGAAAATGTTTTATAACCTTATATCACTATATAATATAAGTTATTATTATGAATTCATTGAATTATAAAATTCAATTGAATGCAATTTAATAAGCAATATTCTTCTATATTCAAGGGATTGTTCCAGAATTTGGCAACATGACGATAAAAATGAAAAACAATCACTGCTCAAAAGGAGCTTAAATTCTAGCGGCAGACAGACTAAATGATAAGCAAATGCAAAATAATTTGAAGAGAGAGAACACTATTTACTATGGGGATTAGTAAAGGCTTCCTCTAGCAAATGACACATTAGTGACTTATGACAGAATCTAGAGATTGTAAGAGATAATGATGTAGCACATTCCAAGAAGGGAGACCACAGTCACAGAAGCAGGAAATGAGTTATTATCTAGGAAAAAAACAAGTACTCTAATTTGACAAGAACACAGGATTCATTTATAGGAATAGCATGCAAAAAGCTTAGGAAGATTGACTAGAACCAGATTATGAAGGGCTTTAAATGTGAAACAGGGCAATTTGTATTTTATTTTAAAGACCATGGGGAGCCGCTTAATGTTCTTACATAGTAGAAGTGCTAAGGTCAGTCTAGTTCATCAAGAAGATTACTGTGGCAGCTGTGTGAAAGATTAACTGGAGAGATACTTAATAAATATTTATTGAATGAATTAATTAGGGAAGAAAAAGTAAGAACATCAAATAGAATGCTATTTTAATATTAAGACAACCCCATTTGGAGTTTTCTTGGAAAAAATGGTCTGCCATTTCCTTTACCAGTTCATTTTTTCAGATGAGGAAAATGAGGTTAACAGGGTTAAGTGATTTGCCTAAGGTCATAAGTATCTGAAGCCATATTTGAACTTGAGTGTTTCTGACTCCAAGTCCAGTACCCTACCCATTGCACCACCTACCTACCCCTAACTTAGCAATTGAGAAGTGAGAGACAAGGAAAAAGTATGGCACCAAAAGTAGGCTTTGTACTACCTTTGTCTTTTGACTTTAAACTTTCAAAGTGTTGGGTTATGGAATCTGAAGTGGATAATACCATCCCCTGGGGAGCACTGGAATGATCCAGGGGATGGTAGTAGCCTTTGGTGCAACTGGAGGGGGGAGCACTGAATAAAAATAAAGCGGTGATGGAAACATAAGGAAAGGAGAAAAGATAAGAAAAATTTTTTAAATGATACATATTTCATCTGTTGTGTAACAGAGTTAAAGTCATAGTGATTACATTACAAATAAACACACAAAACACAAGTTATAACCAATCAGTGGTCAAGTTCATTAACAAGTTTTAACAAGCAAGTGTTGGAGGGCAAGCGTGTTGGGAAGTCCAGCATGCAGCAGCAGGAACATATGCATGTAATGGCTTGTTTACAATACAATACTATATGGTTACATGATGCAATATTGCATCATCAAAGTTTCAATGCAGGCAAAAAAATCCGATGAATTTACAATAAATTATAAAATTTAGGATGATCATTTTTTAAAAACTTATATTTTTTTGAAATGACTCCAATTAAAAAAAAAAACCAGTATAGGGTTAAAGACAATAGATTTCCAGGGGGCATTGAGTAATTTTTTTAAAAGGGGAGGGTAGGCCAAATAAGCTTGAGAACCTCTAGTTTAGCCCAAACTGATTTTATTTATATTCTGCTTTAATCAAACAGAGTAAATGAGGGCCCACAAATAGACTTAAGATGGGAAAAAGAAGAAAAGAACTGAATTAGTTTTCCTCAAGAATTCTATTTCACATAAAGACAATTGATCATACAACTATTTGGGGCCTTGCAGGACAAGTGAAAAGAATAGAACAAAAAAAAAGCAAAAATGGACTAGATAGAAAATGCCTTTAGAGTGGTTTGCATACATTCAGAAATATCGAGCTAAAAAGAAAAGATGGAAGTATTTTCCCTCCTGTAGCAGCAAGCACCCTAGCATACCCAGAGTGGCTGCCAACACAGGTTCTTAGATCTACTTTTCTAAAGGAAAGCAACTCAAATGGGTTAACAATCTTGCTTTAATCAAGCATATGTCATTTATCTAATTCAGGGGGCAAAGGTCAGCACCCCGAACTTCAGAAAATACAAACAAGTTACAAGCAGACAGAGAAACAGATCAGCAGAAAGCCTTCCAGCTGTCTGACCATTACATCCATATCTAGTCAGTTACCAGAGAGGGAAGCACCAACATCTGGTTTTTCAAAGCTGGAGGGCTCAACAGCTGCCCAGAGTCTCATCTGGTCAAATCACTTAACTCTTCTCAAAGTGAGCACCAAAGTAAAACTTCACGTCAGGATATATATAGAGATGATGAGGTTGATGCACACATTGTCAGATTAACCAAATATTTGAGAGACTCCAAAGGAAAGCATGAGAAAGAAGAGGTATTAGGCTGCCTACCAAACTGGAAATCTACAAAGCCACTGTGCTGACCTCATTGCTGTAAGCCTCTGAAATCTAGATAGTATACCAATGCCATGCCAGGAAACTAAATCAGTTCCATTTGAATTATCTTAAGAAGATTGTGACAATCACCTGGCAAAATAAGGTACTGGGCACTGAGATCTTTTCTTGAGTTGAACTGCCAAGCATTCAAACTCTATTGCAGAGAGGGCAACTCTGGAGGGTTAGCCATGTTTTTTGAAAGCTAAATGTATGTTTGCCTAAAAGACTATTTTATGGAGAACTTATACAAGGTAAATATTCACATGGAGGTCAGAAGAACTGCTACAAGCACATTCTCAGGGTCTCTTTGGCAGAACTTTGTAATCAATTTTGAAACATTGGCACAGGACTGCCCAGAATGGCATGACTGCATCAAAGAAGTTGCTGTACCCTAGGAGTGAAGTAGAATTTTCAGTAACTCAAAGGAAGCATGAAATTTGCAAATTTAGAAACATCTCCACTCAAAATGTTCATGTGGTGTACAACTTTTGGTAGAACTTCTGAATTCACATTGGGCAGGACACACTATACCTTGACTCCAACACAGTGATGTCATTTTGGTCCTCTTAGAGAATGAAGGACAATAACCAACCAATCAACCAAAGTGTAACACTAATTCTAATAGTCTCTCCTATAGAGGCTATGCTTACTGTTTCTATAGCTTTTAGAGTCTGATGGAATATAGAGTATTTGGCAGTTGGACTGGAAGTTTTGAGAGACAATGAAGAAAGAAATAATGAAGATAGCTTGAGAACTATGGAAAAGACAGAAAAAGAGACAGAAAAAAATGTATGTGGGAGAAAAAGAGACTGAGAAAAAGCTTTATGTGAGAAATTTTGGACTCATGTTGTGAAGAAACACTATGAAGACTATTTTATGAACAGTGAGTCTAGTAAGAAAGTGTTAAAAGTTGTGGCTTGAGTAAAATTACAGGAGACAGAAGGAAAATGAAGAGAACTTTCTTGCTAGAACTGTTTTAACCTCTGTCTTGTAAAGGAGATGAAGAGAATTCTTGAGAAAAGACTTTAATTTATATCTAGAGTGTATTGAAAATTGCTACTGTGTTTCAGAAGTAATGGGAAGTCACCTGAAATTATAGTGATTGTTGGAGGTTGCATTGACTGTGGTCTTTCTCATAGCTAAAGCATTTCAAATTTTCTATGTGTAACAAGGATTTTGCCTTTGTATGTGACTTAAAGAGAAGCAGAAGAGACATCTTTATCCTTCCTCCCATATCCTCCAATTCTTTCTACAAAGGAATTTTAATTTCTGCCAGAGGGAAGCAGAAGGTTTGGATCAGGAAACACCACTCTGCTCTCCACAGGGGCAGTGGGTACTGGACTAGAGGTATTATCTGTCTGCTCCCTTAAATATTGTTGATTTAGGGAATATGATTTGGTTTGAGCTAACTTTTGATTGTTTTGTCATTTGGGGATAGGGCGACCTCAAGTTCTATGTCCAAGATTTTCCCACCTAATACCAAGTCCACAATAAACACATACAGCAAATATCAGAGAAATCCATCTATCTAAATCATACAAAACAGAAATCAAGGTATACAATCAGAGAGTGTATATTAGACAACATAGAGTGGAAGGACTTTCTCTTTGGAAGTGAGGTAACAGCTAAACCAATTAGGGAAACTCTCTGATGTCTCCAGAGGGATAAACTGGGAATGGGACATGATGGAGATTGCCAGGTCCTCTCATGTCCTTCTAGACACTTTTCTTCCAAAACCTGAAGTGGGGTTGGTTCTCTTACATTTTTCCTCTCAAAGCTGGAAGCTGACTAGATGCTCAAGGAAAACTTGAAGTTTGTCCAGTCTCCAAAGGGAGGACTCTGAGAACTGAAGCTCTCTGCCTCTCTACAATAACACTCCACCCATCAGGTAGGGCAAGATATTCATTTCTACCAATAAGGAGAGAATGTCATATGAGTGGGTTTTGTGACAGGGGTTACATATATCTTTGTCTTATTAATTTATTATATTGTTAGTAAATGGAAAAAACAGTAACTTTAATATTTATTTAGCTTTTTGGGGCAGAGCCAAGATGGCGGAGTAGAAGCACGACCCTCCCACAGCTCCAGCTTCCACCCTCCCCAATCCATTTAAAAAGGAGATTCTAAACAAACTTTGGAACTGCAGAACCCACAAAATGACACAGAGAAGCTAACCTCCCACTGAGGACAGCCAGGCAGGCCGGCAGGAATTGGCCAGCGCAGAGCTCTGGGAGCTGAGCCCAGCACCACGACAAGGCTTTAGCCACAGGGCAGGCCTGACCAGCTGCCAGGCAGAGGGACTCCAGATCAGCAGCAGCTGTGACCCTTTCCAGATTTATCAATACATAGATGCGAAGGACAAGGTGAGAGGCCAGTGCAGTCTGGACTTTGGGACCCAGTAAGTGGGAGTGCGTGGCTTTTACCCCCAGGGCGAGAAACCACTGAGACGACTGCACAGCCTGCCAGCACCACCTGGCGGCTTCAGCTCCTGGCCTGCAGAGTGTAAGGGGATCAAGCACCAGTCTGAGGGGTTATCGCTCTTGCTTTAACCTGCTTGGATCTGGATTGCAGTCTAGGGTGGAGGTCCTAGGGTGTGTGTCCAGCTTGCCAGAGCGTGTGGAGACCTCAGAGAGGGCACCCATCTAATACCTCTGGCAGCTGAGAAAACCCCAGCATTGGGGGCGAAAGCTCCCCTGTCTGGTGGCAGAGTCCTACTGTGGCAAAAAGCCCAAAAGTCAAATCATTGAGTGGCAAAATGAGCAGGCAAAGGAAACAAAGCAGACAGAAGATTCCAACATTACACCCCTATTTTGGGGATAAGAAGGAGCAAGGTATGGAACAGGAGAAAATCAGTGAAGTCAGAACTCCTGCACCAAAAGCTTCAAAGAAAAATACAAGCTGGTTACAGGCCATAGAGGACCTTAAGAAGCAGAAAAGAGAAGTGGAGGAAAAATTGGGAAGAGAAAGGAGAACAATGCAAGAAGATTATGAAATGAGAGTCAACAGCCTGACTGAAGAAAATAATACCTTAAAAAACAGACTGACTCAAATGGCAAAGGAGGCTCAAAAAGGCAATGAGGAGAAGAATGCCTTAAAAAGTCGAATTTGCCAGATGGAAAAAGAATCTCAAAAGCTCACTGAGGAGAATCATTGCTTCAGAATTAGATTGGAGCAAATGGAAGCTAATGACTTTATGAGAAATCAAGATGCTGTTAAACAGATCCAAACAAATGAAAGAATAGAAGGCAATGTGAAATATCTCATGGAAAAACCACTGACCTGGAAAATAGATCCAGGAGAGATAATTTAAAAATTATTGGACTGCCTGAGAGCCATGACCAAAGTAAGAGCCTGGAAAGCATCCTCCAGGAAGTTCTCAAAGAAAACTGCCCTGATGTTTTAGAACCAGAGGGCAAAATAGAGGTTGAAAGAATCCACCGATCACCTCCTGAAAAAGATCCCAAAAAGAAAACTCCTAGGAATATTATAGCCAGGTTCCAGAATTCCCAGATTAAGGAGAGAATATTAAAAGCAGCCAGGAAGAAACAATTTGAATATTGTGGAAACACAATCAGGATAACCCAGGATCTGGCAGCTTCTACACTGAGGGATCGAAGGGCCTGGAATGTGATATTCCCGAGGTCAAGGGAGCTGGGGTTAAAACCAAGAGTCACCTGCCCAGCAAAACTGAGTATCATGTTTCAGGGGAAAATATGGTCATTCAGTGGAATACAGGACTTTCAAGCATTCTTGCTGAAAAAACCAGAGTTGAATAGAAAATTTGACATTCAGATACAAGAAGCAAGAGAAGCATGAGAAGGTAAACAGGGAAAAGAAATCATAAGGAACTTATCAAAGTTGAACTATTTTTTTTTAAAGCAATCGGGGTTGAGTGGCTTGCTCGGGGTTGCAAGGCCAGTTGTTGTTTCTGGATGTGGTGCTGAGTGTGTGGGCCCGGATTTGATCCGGGTCGTCCCGGCACTGGGGCCGGTGCTCTTGCTTGCTGAGCCACCTGGCCAAAGTTGAACTATTAACATTCCTACATGGAAAAACAATAATTGTAACTGATGAAACTTTTCTCAGTAGTTGAAGGGATTAGAAATATATATATGTCTTTATATGAGGGTATGCGGGCATATGAATACATATGTGAATGTGTGTATATACGTTTACAGGTATACATAGATAGAGGGCATGGAACCAATTTAACAGGAAGGGATGATACTTAAAAGGTGAAATTAAGAGGTGAGAGGAATATAATGAAAGGAGATGGGGAGAGACAGAGTGGGGCAAACTATCTCATACAGAAGAGGCAAGGGAAAATGGTTAAAATGGAGGGGAAGAATAGGAAGGCAAAAGGGAATGGGTCAACCTTATTCCTATTGAATCTGGCTTGAGGAGGGAGGGAAATACACACTAAATAGGGGATCTCACCCTCCAGGAGAGTAGGGGGGGAAGGGGATGTGAGGGGGGATGATGGAAAGGAGGGCAGGCTGGGGGGGAGGGAAGTTGGAAGCACCCACTTTTGAAAAGGGACAGGATCAAAGTAGAGAATAGAACAAGTGGGAGGTGGGATAGGAGGGAGGGAAATATAGTCAGTCTTTTACAATACATCTACTATGTTATTGTTTTGCATTAGCCGCACATGTACAACCTATACTGAACTGCTTGTCTCCCCAGTGGGGGTGGGTGGCAGGGGGGGAAGGGAATGAATCTGGAATTGAAAGTTTTAAAATCAAATATTCAAATATATGTGTGTGTGTATGTATACTATTATTAATACCATCTTACATGTTATTAAGAAAAAAAAAGATATACAGGCACTGAGGCATAGAGATCCACTGGAAAAGTTGAAACGGGTATGGGAGAGAGCAGATTGGAGGTGAGGATATCCTGTGGGACTGCTGTTTTGGGGGGATGGGTGGGGGAAAAACGGGGAGAAAATTTGTAACTAAAAATCTGGCAGAAACGAATGATGTAAATCAGAAGTTAATAAAGCATTAAAAAAAATATTTATTTAAAGGTTTTGACATAAAGTAACAATTTATGGAAAAGGATGTTTCTCACTTTTCTTAAATACGTAATATTTAATAAATTGGAGTAGGAATTCAGTTATTTTATTAATTCATGAGACATGTGGCAATTAGGTCATCATTAAGGAAATATGTTCTACTAACAGGTGACCAACAAGTGTGTTTGGGTGACCAGCATAACTCTGTTACAAAAGCATTATTTATAAGGCAAGACAGGTAAGTTGCTTCTTTATAGGTAAGGATCCTGGGGGATGAGTTATTATAATCTCAGAGGAAGATGATAATGGGCCATGTAATTTTCTTGACCTTAGTAAAAATGGGTAATACCCTCCATCCCATAACATTTGAAGATTTATTTCTCACTATACAGAGCATTTTTATTTATATTAAATTTTGCTTTTAACAAAATAGTATAGCTGCAATTTCTGAGCTTCAAAAATAAGGAATAAGATGGTTGCATCTGATATTGACTGCTCAGTAAACATTTATCTGGTCATTAGAACTGAAGCAAGTATACTGAAAATATATTCCTTGATATGGTGGAGCTTAGAAGCATGAACACTATACAATGTTTAATGATATTTTAATTTTAAATATAGTAATTACAATTATTGTGATTCTGTATTGTTATGATTATGTTGCAAAATGGATGAGTATTGTTACTTATCCTTTAGGGGAGAACATTGTCCTACCTTGTTAAAGCAGAGAAGGTGTACTTTAGTGAAAGAAGCCAAGTGGTCTGATGAAGTCTTAATTCTACTCTTAGATCAACAAGACACTTCAGAAATCATCTAGTTCAAAAACTGTATAATTGAGGCAATTAAGATCCAGATAGGAAGTGACTTGCCCCTGGCCACATAATACTTAATGCATTCTCAATGCCAGTTTTATTGGGACATTACTGACCCTAAACTATGAAGGGAGGAATGGCAGGGTATTTGGATTTTTGCCAAAATTCTAAATGTTTCCCAGGTTAAAGAGATCACTTCCTGTATCAGTGTCTCAGGAAAGGTTAAAGGTAAGAAGAGCAAAGGAAAATGGCTAATGTTTTGAAAGATAGCAACTGTGGCTATAGGGAGAAAAAAAATGGAATTTGTAATGGAGAGGTTGGTTAAGTACCTGCTAGATCATTGCTGCCTTCAGTTTTCCAAGAAAAGCCACTTTATACTATTAGACATCATTGAAATGTTATTTGGTTTTACTGAATTTCTTTCTCCTTCCCTCCTTTTCTTCTTCCCTCTATCCATCCTTCTCTCTCTCTGTCTCTGCCTCTCTTTCTCTGGCTATCTCTCAGAAAGGAAAGGATCCCACATGTGTAGAGAGCTCCATGTGTTGCACAGAGTCCACCAGTGTCAAGGCTGTCATTGTGTGGCAGAAAGGAAGGTAGAATAACTTTTTCTCCCCCCTCTTTCCACCCCCACCCTTCTCCAAGGAAGACTTTCATTCCCACTGGTGGGTAAGCAGGAAACTGTGGCCATAAGTCACTCTGCTCTCCTTAGAGAAGGGTGATACTGGGTTAGAAGTATATCTATCTATTCCCTTAAATAATTTTCACTTAGGGATATGGTTGGCTTTGAACTAACTTTTGATTGTTTTGTCATTTTGGGAAAGAGTAGGGAGACCTCAAGCTCTGTATCCAAGGTTTCCTAATACCTAATACCAGATCCACAATGAATAGGAATAGCAAATAGCAAAGAAACCCATTTATCCAAATCATAACAAAACAGAAATCAGATAAGTTATACATACCAGGCAACACAGAGTAAAGGTGTTCTCCCATTGGGAATGATATAACTCAGTTCAACCAAGGGGGAGTCCTTGCTTTACCCTATAGAAAACTTTCTGCAGTCTCTAGTGTAGTAAGGTGGAGATAGGGACCTGATCCTCTCATGTCTTCCCAGTCACTTTAGCAATCTGAAGAGTCAGCTTCTTCCATCTTTCTTCTCAAAGCTGGAAGCCCAAAGAGACTTGATGCCTGAAAATGACCTGAAGCTTGATTAGTCCAAAGTGGACTTTGCTTTAAGAGTCCCAAAGAACTGAAGCTCTTGCTTGTCTCCAACTCCCACTCCACCCCTCACATAGGGCAGAACATTCATCTCCACCAGTAAGGAAAGAGTCCCACAGTAATGGGCTCTGAGACAGGGGTTTTACTTTCTTCCTTTTCTTCTTCTTCTTCTTCTTCTTCTTCTTCTTCTTCTTCTTCTTCTT
>NW_027185735.1:3340286-3346368 GCF_028583685.1 Petaurus breviceps papuanus
CTTCTTCTTCTTCTTCTTCTTCTTCTTCTTCTTCTTCTTCTTCTTCTCCTTCTTCTCCTTCTTCTTCGGAGAAAGATGAGGCAATTGGGATTAAGTGACTTGCCCAAGGTTACACAGCTAGTTAAATGTCAAGTGTCTGAGGACAGATTTGAACTCATGTCCTTCTGACTTCAGGGCTGGTGCTCTATTCACTGTGCCACCTACCTTCCCCCTTTATTTTTTCTTAAAAACAAAACAGAAGAGAAGAAAGAGACATACTCATATCTTTAAAATGGTACCTGTGATCTGGAAAAGAGCTGTTAATTGGCACCATGCTGGAAGGTGGGGGTGGGGGAGAGGATAATAAAGGGGTAACAATTGTGATGTGTCCTGCACTGTGAATCATTTTTCATAAAGTCACTAGGTTCCATTTTCTCCAATCTAATTCTGAAGGAATGATTCTCTTCAATGAACTTTTGAGATTCTTTTTCCATCTGGCAAATTCGGCTTTTTAAAGCATTCTTCTCTTCATTGCCTTTTTGAGCCTCTTTTGCCATTTGAGTAAGTCTATTTTTTAAAGTGTTATTTTCTTCAGTCAAGTTGTTGACTCTCATTTCATAATTTTCTTGTATCATTCTCATTTCTCTTCCCAATTTTTCCTCCACTTCTCTTATTTGCTTTTCAAAATCCTTCTTAAGGCCCTCTATGGCCTGTAACCAGCTTGTATTTTTCTTTGAAGCTTTTGGTGCAGGAATTCTGACTTTACTGACTTCCTCCTGTTCCATGCTTTGATCCTTTTTGTCCCCAAAATAGGAGTGTAAATTTGGGTTTCTATGTTTGTTTTGCTTCCTTTGCCTGCTCATGTTACCACTCAATTACTTGACTTTTGGGTTCTTTGCCACAGTAGGACTCTGCCACCAGACAGGGGAGCTTCGTCCCAAATGCTGGGGTTTTCTCAGCTGCTGAAGGCATTAGTTGGGTGCCCTCTCTGAAACCTCCACATGCTCTGGCAAGCTGGTCACACACCCCAGGACCTCCACCCTAGAAAACAATCCAGATCCAAGCAGGTTAAAGCAAGAGTGATTACCCCCTTACACTGGTTGCTTGGTCCCCATACAATCTGCAGGCCAGGAACTGAAGCAGCCACATGTGGCTGCGGCTGCAGGACCAGGGTGCCTCAGTGGCTTCTCATCCCAGGGGCAAAAGCCAAGCCCTCCCACCTACTGGATCCCAAAGTCCACACTGCATTGACCTCTCACTTTGTCCTTACCATCTGTGTGTTGATAATTCTGCAAACCGCCACAGCTGCTGGTGATCTGGAGTCCCTCCAGCTTGTGACTAGTCAGGCCTGCCCTGGGGCTAAGACCTCTGGCTCTCACAGGACTGTGCTTGGCTCCCAGAATGTTGCACTGGCTGCTTGCTGCCAGCCTGCCAGACTATCCTTAGCAGGTTAGCTTCTCTGTGTCATTTTGTGGGTTCTGTACCTCCAAAGTTTCTTCAGTCACCTTTTACATGAATTGGGGAAGGTGGAAGCCGGAAGTCCTGTTTCTACTCCTCCATCTTGACTCTGCCCCTTTGAATCATTTTTCAATCCTACCTAACAATTCCTGACAATGTCACCCCCAAAATTCATTGTTTATTTTTGCATTTTTGTGGGAAGGGGCAAGGAGTTGATGGCAGTATCCAGGTAATTGTGAATCTTGTATATACTGTAATCTTTGATTTCATACAGATACACACACATAAAGTGGTGTGGGGTAAGGGAATAGAGAGCACACCTGCCTTGGAGTCAGGAGAAACAGAGTTCAAGTTTAGCTTCTGACATATTGTCGCACTGTAAACCTGGGCGTGTCATTTAATTTCTCAGTCAGTACTCCAGGAAACATTGACTACAAATTATAACCATCACCTATCTGAATTAGTAGAGAAAGTTACCTCACTGGGAGTCCCCTATACCAATTAAATCCCAGGTTTGGACATATACATACATAGACATTTGTGCATGTACATACAATATACATACATACAGATGTATATAGGCATGTATACATATGCATACACATATGTGTGTATATATACATATGCAAATACATTTTAATAGACATTGTGGGGGAAATATTTTAGGTTTCAGACTATTAGGGATGACTTTTCTAGAAAACTGTTCACAGTTTATTTCTCAGCACTTAGAAATCTTTTAACAATTTAAAGACAGCAAACTAATCCAACTGCTCCTTTCTCCATAATTTGATTTTAGAGGTGTTTCATTATCTCTAATTACTCAGAGTAAATTATGATTACTCAGTGTTTTAATAATCAGTTTGAGTAGCAGTTACTCTAAACTTAAGGGAAGGCCAGACTCCCATGGGTATTTCTTGTGAGCAAGCAGACTAGTCTGTGCATGTTTTCTAGTACCACTGAACTAGGTCCCCATTTGAGCACTACAAACCATATTAGAATGGGAAGAGGAGTTTCAGAAACTCTGGGCTTTAGAATTAAGGCTGCATTGGTTTTCAGGAGCTTGGGAGGTTAGTTTGCAGGATTAGAGGATGTGGGAGGGCTCTTACTTGGAAAAAGGGAGGAGAAAATCAAGGAGAAGCATGAAGGGGAGGAAAGGCTAGGAGAGGAGAGGGAGGGGTGGACCCAAGTGTGAAAGAGGAAAGGAGGGCAGGGCAGCAGAGAGAGAGGAAGGAGAGGATGAAAGAGGAGAAAAGGAGGGAGAAAAGTGTAGAGAAGACGGCAGAAGTTAGGTATGGTTACTATGCACAGCAATTTTACTCTTGTGAGAATTGATTCTGCTTGGTTGGTGATTGTATATCTCACTGATAAGATTACAGTTAAAAACTTTTTTAGACTCCTGTGCCCTAGTCTTTGGTTTCTGGACTGGTTTACTTCAACCTTTCAGACAGAACTGCTCAAGATTCTACTACTCTGAAAACATACGGTAAGCAATAATAGGATAGGGATAGAGCAGGCACAAGGAAAATCACTGCAATGAGGCTTCCAAGAAAGGGAGTAGAAGGGGGGAAGAGGAAGAGAGATAAAGAGAAAGGGGAGAGGAAGAGAAGGAGGGAAGAGAGAGGGGAGAGATGAAGAGAGAGAGAAATGGAAGAAAGGTTGTGGGGAAGTTTTGTTCATTTCTTACTCCTCCCCACACAGGACTAAAGAAGATAAAAATGAAATGTTTAAATAAGGGTTGATGACTCCAGGATATGAACTTGTAACTGCAGAGTGCACTTCTGTCCTGCAGCTGTAAACAAAAAGAATGAGACAGAAAGGGGGAAATGAACTCTTTCTAGGGGGGTTGATAAATATTGCTTCTTGGAGCCCAAAGCAGGGTATCTTTGTTCTGGGCTCTGAATCTGCCCTCTCAATATGTTGGAAGAGTCGCTGAAGAGAAAAGAGAGCTCAAAGGTCTGAGGTCCTCATGTAGGGCAGGGAATAAGTTAGGAATGCTGGCTATGTTCTGAAGACACGTGGGCACACCTTGTAGAGAATACTGGTTCTGTAGTTTGAAACTGGACCCATCTAGAGAATTCTGAGCATGCCCATTTGAGAACAGAGGAGAGCAAAGGAGGGAAGGAATTCTCTTGGGAAAATGGAAAGTAAGACAAAGATCGTGTTAGGAGATGGATCTGCCACTGTCCTGGTAAACTCTTCTGAATTGGAGCATCAATTATGAGACTTAAAGCAGCAGGGAGCACTCAGCAGTTTCCTTCATTCTTAAGCTAGAAAATGTATGTCAGCGGGAATTTTTTTTTTTATTAACTCCTTACCCAGAGGAGCCACAAAGCATTTTATTTCTTCTCTCCTTTGAACATCTGGGACTAGGGGAGTTGGTTTTAAAAAGTAAATAAAGTGCTTAATTTTTGAAACTTCCCCTGAAAAATATCCTCCTACCACTACCAAAGAAGGCAAAGAATGAGTTAAAGGAGTTCCCTAACAACATAATACATATCTATTTTTTAAAATGTGATTGGGAACTAAGCCCATTGATCTAGACCTTATTACTGCTGAGACAAACACACACACACATACACACACACACACACAAACACACACCCCTCCCAGTGCTCCTATACTCAGATTTGCTAGTGCTTTCTGAGAGGCGTTGCCTTGGAAAATATTTTTCTATTGCATAGCCCAATGCAGAGAATTTTGGCAAATTGGGGAGGCATTTTTCTATTCTTTTTTACTCTCCTCTATTAGGATGATTTTGTCTTCTCAGTCTTGAGTTACTCTGAGGAACTTTTCAGTAATCCAGACTTCATAGAGAGTTAGTTGCTCCATCCCTTTCCACTATTCATACTCTACTCTATCTAGAGGTGTAAGAAAACCAAAAGGGCAATAAAAGATTGCTTATTTCTTTGGGCATCTTCTTCTAAACAGATGATTAAAATTAAGCTCAATCCTCCAGATATCAAAAAAGGTGTCAGTAAATCTGTTTCTTGGGTTGGAGCTCAGGGAGAGTGAATTTTTGTGGTGAGATGCTAAGTTATCTGGAGCTATTTTCCTTTTCTCCAAAAGTTCTCTCTGGTTTCACCTAAGTGGCCCACCAAAAGGGAAAAAAAGGGTTGTTGTTTTTTTTTTTTGAAAGGGAAACAGACTAAGTTAGAAGGATCATGGAAGCTCAGAGGTGAAGAAAAGGAAGCCAGTGGGAAACACACGGAACTACTGGATTGTTCTATATGGAGTGGGTAGGGATTTATTTTTGTAAATGTTTTATTTGCATATGTTTGCAGGAAAGAAAATTTTCACCAAAGCTACTCAATATTATTTAATTCTGTGACCAGATGGTATTTACTCCTTACAATGAGGTTAGGATATGAAAAGTCACCAACCAAGAATTGAAAAGGAGTTGAGAAACATTTCTAAATGGGTGTATTTTTTTTCTGGGAGTTTTGCCTAATTTAAAACTGGTTAGTGGTACCGATTATAAACCTGGGCATTGATGCTCTTTTTCGGAAAGTCAGTTCTACTGACTTTCTGGAATCAGGATATTCTTTTGCCAAATTCAAATGAAGGAGGTGGCCCTAAGCCATTTTTTAAAAGAATTCTTTTAGTAAAGAAAGCCGAGAAAATGGTTATTTCCCTTTTTAGTTTTCCTACTCGACCCTCTCAAGTGTCGAACAGAAGCCTTTAGCTTGGAGCAGGGTGTCTTAGAATTTGATGTCTGCTGTTGTTTGTGATGATTTTTCTCTGGAAAGCAATATTTTGACTGTAACAGATTTGTAGGAGGAAGTGGTAGTAGTGTGAATGTGTGTGTGTGCTCCTGTTTTCTTTTTTTCTTTTTTTTTTCTTTTAAAGAAACAACTCGCGCAGAAGACCTTGTGGTATAGATAAGTCATGTCAATTACGTCCAATAAAAGACGCAAGAATTCCAGAATTCCCATGAGTTTCTCGTTAAAAAGGCACAAACGCAGTAATGGGTACCCATTGAGCGGTACCTTTGAACCCTTGGAGGGAGGAGATTTTTCAGACATTCTGCAATCTTCAGGTAGAAGGGATACCCCTTTCCCTTCCCCCCCCTCCCCGCATCACCCCTCCTCTACCCAAGCAGCTTGTTCTCATCTCTGCTTGAATTAGCTGGATCCTTAGCGCTTTGGACTGGAGGTTTCGCCTTGGGCTGCTCGAATTTAGGAAACACAGTGGACCAGGCTAAGCACTCGCGAAAGTAGCAACCACCAGCTAGGTTCCCGGAGTCGCTGGAGGCGCTTCGATTGACTTTGGGGTGGGAAGGTGTACAGGGAGTGGAAGGGGCGGGGAATGGGAAGGATTGGGGGGTGGAGGGAGGAAGGAATGACCCTTTTGACTCTGGAGGAGGGACGAGATTCGGAGCGCGAGGGGCGGGGACTGGCTTCACGTGACTTTGAGGGGCTGGAAGAAAAACAGAGCCTGCCTGGTTAGGAGTCTCATTATATTCAAATATTCATTTTAGGAGCCATTGCATAGCGCTATCCAGAGCAGAGCAGTGCCTCAGCTTCCCTGAGCTTTTCAAGAAAGTTTGTTCAAAGATTGGCTGTCAAGAATCATGGACTGTTTTTATATGCCTTGTTTTCTGTCAGTGAGTAGACGCCTCTTCTTCCTTTTTTTTACCCCCCCCCCC